>NW_019737394.1:802123-835546 GCF_002891405.2 Cryptotermes secundus
GGGCGGATAGAAGTGACAAGAAGACGAGGAAGAAGACGTAAGAAGATGCTGGATGACCTTGGGGACAGAAGAGGATACTGTCATTTGAAGGAGAAAGCTCTAGATCGCATTAAGTGGAGGAATTGTTTTCGAAGAGACTGTGGACCTGTCGTCCGACAGATTACTGATGATGATGATGATCCCGGTAACGCGACAAGTAATTAATGGGTTCTCTGGATCGAAGAATCGATTTATTGGAAAATCACGAAGCGGATCTACAAATGCTTACAGCACTTCAACATTTTACTGGAACAGTAGCACACAAAGTCACAAATACTTCCACCCTTAGATGCTCCTTGTACTAAATCTCTGAGAAAACCTGTACCCACTGACTTCTCTTCTGTAATCTCGGACTGGGCTTCTGTTACTCGGTAGGAATCTCCAGTATCCTGTCTCTGTCTTGTAGTCTATCTCTCCCTAAGGTAGGTTTTGGTTGAACCATGTAAAACTCAGTCTCCAAGGGTTCATACTTCGCGTATCTGTCTTTCTTTCGTTGGTGTGTGAACAATCTTTGTAACGGAAACGTTTCTGTATGTGTTGCCTAGGACTCAATGTCTCTGTTATAATACTGGGGACGTGTTTCAACAAACCGTTACCTAGCACTGGATTTATATGTAACATTATTAATTTATTCATCAGCTCAAAACAATTGTAACGTCTTATAGAACCCGGAGGTCGTTTTCACAAGAACCCACCAGCTGGCCACTGGAACCGATCCTGAGCCAACTAAATCAAATCTGCATTCTCACACCCCATTCCTTTAAGATGTATTGTGATCGTATCAACACATTGACGACTAGGTCTCTCAAGTGCTCTACTCAATTAAGATTTTTAAAATAAATTTTATATGCATTTTTACGTTCCCCCGTAACGCGTATCTCATCCTCCCTCAGTTGATTACACTAACGATATAGTTTAATTAAAAAAGAAGCAAACAATTTTGAACATCATACAAATTAAACTATCTATATGGTATCCATGCAGCGCATACAGATCGAGAGGGAATCTCTTCCAAGTTCCTCACGAACTACACGGACGCTCAGTGTGAGCCGCGCGAGACACGCGGCAGACGTCGGTCCGATACAACACACGCTGTGCAATTTCATGAGTGGCGTGCGGACGATATATGCAGGTGTCTCCTTCGGTTTGAAGCTGTTCGCTGAACGCGTGAGTCGACTGTGTCGTGCTGGACTTTCTGGTAAAGTTCACGGCACTCCCGTTGTCAACTTGTAAGAAAATTCTTTTTCGCGTACTGAATAATACAGAATGCTTTCCCCTGTGCATACGACATTTTCATAACACGTGCGCCTCTAGCGGACGGGAAGGAAAGAGCGTGTCCGGCTGTTGTTAGAAAAAGAACAATCAGTTTAATTATTATCGATATATGTGACATCACTCTGAATTGAAGGTGTATTGAATTACTGGCACCTGAAAGCGTTATGGTGATTAAGACAACAGAAAGATAAAATTGTCCCTGTGCTTAACTAATTAATTACTAGACCATGAAGACGCACGGGGGAGTGGATGTATATATCCAGGTTTTCTTGACCTCGGCACTAGTTGGAGGTGATCAGTTTCACGTCCCAGCCACTTTACTCCCAGGGAATGAGCATTCATTCAATATGAGGCTGGCTGAGCCTGGAAGACTTGGAAAAGAGAAACATTTTTTACCCTCCCGGGACTCAAACTCGGACCCCTTGTCCGTCCAGCCCGTAGCTAGTCGCTATACCGACTGCGCTATCCCGGTTCGTTTTCATAACGGTAGAAGGTAAAGCTATCCCTGTAATAAGCAGTGTAGGGCCATAGGTTTCTTGAGACGTCGAGGCTCCCACATTATCTACAAACTGGCTAACAGATGGCGGTGGATTCGCCAGTCTTACGCGCCGGCCGCCCTTTTCCTCCAGGAAGACTCTTGACATTCATTTCCGTCAATCATGTTCATGATTGACAATTCATTGCTTTGGTGTTCCGAAATTTTTTAATTTCACAGCTTTCATTTCCTCGTTGATGGAAGCTGAAAGGGCTCAGTCGATATTTCGATTCAATAACAGAATTATTGGAATAGACGTTTTCTATGCGGTCCGTGCTGAGGTGTTATAATCAGGGCAAGTCTGAAAGTTCAGTTAGTTGTGAGACATTCGCCAGCCAGTAAGGACGTGAACACAGAAGCTGAGGAAGCTACGGCTTTGGAAGCTGTTACCAGGAGACAACCGGTGAAGATACAGCAGACTGAGTGTTGTAGTGAATTGTACAGTGTGTCAATTAGCGACAGCGCTATACTTACTTGAAGTTATGATCTGTAAGTGTTCAATAAATCACGAATACGTGCGACAATATTAAATCTTAATAAAATGACACGTGATCGCAACTAAGTTTTTAATAATGCCCGGGAGCTTGGTGACCGTTCTAACAGTATATCGTGGTCCTAGTTCTAAAAACCATGGAGTAAGTTAAAGATAAATTTTACGTTGTGAATAACCAATATGCCAAGTACACGTATGTGTATGAGACCTTGCAGAACAGAAAGACATGGACACATGAGGGTTCAGTATCTGCAGGCACTTGAGTACTGCTATTCGCAGTGCCACGGCCAGACGTCTTGTTTTGTGTAAGCACTCCAGCTTATCTCCGAGCAATACACATACGTGACGTTGAAAACCAATTAGGAATACCGTCGTCAGGCATGCAAATCAAGTACTAGTCGAGAAACAACATGGACGTTGCTTGCGCTACCACGCCTGTTGCCCGCCTCCAGCAAGTGGATCAGACTTCGGCATTTGGGACTGATTAAGGGGCATGAGCAAAGCAACAGTGTCACAGGTAGAGTTTCAGACATGGTGTCTTTACGATTTTATTGAGTACTGAAAGTATACTCCAGTAGCAAGGAAAATACTTATATTAGAGTGTTGGCAAAACTGACCAGGAAAATATTTTGACCTAAGAAAGAACTAAAGAACGACCCGTTGAAATCAACAGTAAAATTAAGAATTTAACGTGATAATCATTATTATACAAGCCATTGCAAGGCTCCGACGCGCCTTCCCTTCCGGTATCATTAGGATGGTTCCTGTGCGTATCCGCCACTGCAGGGCTCTGCTGCACTTATATTCACTGTCGTTAGGACGGTTCCTGTACGTACCTGCCACTGTAGGGCTCTCGCACCTTCATTTCCGGTGCCAACAGGACGGTTCCTATGCGTATCCGCCACTGAAGGGCTCCGACGTCTTCCTTCCGGTGCTATCAGGATGGTTCCTGTGCGCATCAACCACTGATGGGTTCTGGCGCCTTCTCTTCCGGTACCATCAGGATGGCTCCTGTAATTATCTGCCATTGTAGGGCTCCGGCGCCTTCGGTTCCGGTGTCATCAGGATGGTTCTTATGCGTATCAGTCACTGAAGGTTTCTGGTGTCTTCCTTTTCAGTGTTATCAGGATCGTTCCTGTGCGTCTCGCCCACTGTGGGGGATCTTATGAGCTCCGCTCCCCTGACTCGAGGATGGTTCCTGTGAGTATCCGCCATTACGGGGATCTGATGGGCTGCTTTCCCCTGACTCGAGGATGGTTCCTGTGGATATCACGCACTGCAGGACTCTGGCGAGCTTCTTTCAGCTGTTAGTGTGCGAAGTGTGTAATGTGTTCAAGTGAACAACCTCTGCTGGTTTATGCAGTCCAGCAGTAGACGACGCGAATCTCATCTATCATGATCAGGATCGGGGAGGCAACTAAGTGGGACGATTCCAAATCAATGTTCAACATCTGTTCTAATATCTCTGAGAGAGACAATGAAGGGAGAATAAATATATAAGCATGTGCATGAATAAATCAATTCCAAAGGAAGGAAGCGAATTGGAGAAAATGAGGACTCATATGGGAAGAGAGAAAAAGAAAATTTAAAATAATATAAGCCGATTGTCTAATGTGGGACTCTCAACGTCTCACAACCCTATGGGCCTTCACGGCCTGGTATAGGGATAGCTTTACTTTTTTTTTATAAGAGAGAAATATAGGAGAATAAAGAAAGTAAACAAACGAAGAAAAATATTTTTTTTATTTACATAATATTAGCAATCAGAATTACAAAATAAATTTAAAAATAAAAGTAAGCTATCCCTGTAACAGGCCGTGGAGGCCCACAGGGTTGTGAGACGTCGAGTATCCAACATTTTCTAGACAATCGGCTCACAGATGGCGGTCAGAATATCAGCCATAAGCGTCGATCGCCCTTTACCCCAAAGATGATTGCAGGTGTCCTTTCTATTAGACCTCGAGTCGACTCCAGGGCCAGGGTGCGGCTGGAAGTTTAGGCAAATTGAAAAATCGACATCATCGGAAATCGAATCCGCGACCTTCCGGCTTGTATCATAGTGTCTCAATCAACAACGCTGCTGCGTGCTCCAGAAAATAAAATGATGTTTAAAAATGAAAAAAGAATGAGAATGAAAAGAAGGCTAGGATTTATGGAAGACTTTGACTTTGTAGAAATGGCATGCGGTACGGTGACAATGAAACAGACACAAAGAGACATGTGGGTGCCTTGATGGATGGAGCAGCAGATATTAAAATCGGTGTGACAGCCATGGTTGCAGAGTGTGCGTTCAGTTGCTGGGAACCTGTTTGTGAAGCAAAGAGTCGGAGTGCCTGTACCGTAGGCCATATATCAACCCAGTGTACATATAGAATTCAGAGGCCAGAAAAATGGAATTAAGTCACGTCTGACAGAAGCACAACTCGTTCTGCATTGACGGTGATGACGGCTGAAACTAATATTAAAGAAACATGAATCTTCGTGATATGGTGGTGTGCGCAAAACCTGCGCAGTAGCACACCGCGCAAGCCACGTACTCCGTTCTGTCAGAACTCCTTAACTTTCCTTTGTATTACTTTACGTTACTGTTAGCGTCTACAGACCTGTTGTTCTTCTCGTCTGTTGTCTAAAAAGATAAAAATTAGAACATACACAACTATAATTTTGCCTGTGGTTGGATATGAATGGGAAACTTGGTCTCAGACATTGAGGGAGGAACATAGAATGAAGATGTTTGAGAACAGGCTGTTGAGCAGAATATTTGGATCTAAGAGAGATGAAGTGACAGGAGATTGGAGGAAACTGCATAATGAGGAGCTTCATAATTTCTACACTTCGCCAAGTATAATTAGAATGATCATGTCAAGGAGGGTGAGATAAACAGGGCACGTAGCACGAATAGGGGAGAAGAGAAATCCAGAAGGAAAGAGACTACAAGGAAGAACAAGATGTGAATGGATATTAAATTGATCTTGGAGAGATAGGATGGAGTGGTACGGACTGGATTGATCTGGCTCGGGGTAGAAACCGGTGGAGGGATATTGTGAAACGTCGGGTTCCATAAAATGCTGGTGAGTTCTTGAGTAGCTGCACAACTGGCGGCTTCTTTAGAGTGGCTCAGTTCCTTGTAGTTAGCTTAGGCAGTTGAGTATCCATATTAAAAAAGGTCGACAGATGGCGGTATGTGCAAGTACAACTGCCATGAGGCATCACTACTAGGTCCAACACAGCTTCATGTAGCGTTTTGCCAGTCAGTAGCTCAGAATAACGTTGTTTCATTTTCGCATCTACTTTCATCACATCAAATTACACCACGTATCTTAATGGACCTGAATAATCAGATTCGTTCGTCTTCTAATTTCGAAAGATAAGTATTTTAGCCGAAGCCAGATAATATACAGATAATATACAGATAATTCCCTCAGAGGTCCCGGGAAAATCACCAAAATTGTGAGTCACGATAGCCGTTGTCCGGACCGATATTCGAACCAAGCACCTCCAAAATAAAAGTCCAAACTATTACTGCTACACTAACTTCTTTTCACTAATATAATAATGAATTACTCTATATACAAGATAATAAAAATTGATACATGACCCATGTTACTAATATCTGGACATCGAGTGACTGGAAGGTGGGTTGCATTTCTTCGAGAACTGTATTTCTGGGGAAACCTATTCAAAGGCAACAATTCACAGAAGATGATATTAAAATTTATTTTAGAAATGTTCTTATGATGTCGATTGTATTGAAACATGACGAAGGGCGGCGGAAATGGTTCGACAGAGCCAGGAAGACGCTCCAGAAGAGCGTCAGAGTCCGGGGAAAGACGAACGCATGCTACAAAGCAAACCATTGCGAGGCTGGTTCGTGAATTTGTTCCAAAACATACCATTGTTGGAAACGATAATTAAGGCATCTTACGGCACTGAGAATGGTTTCCTTAAAGTGAACTGCCTGGAACTGAGCAGGTGGCATATACTTATATTTACCCTTATTTCCATTCCTAAAGATCAGCCAGGATCAAATTGCTGATTTTGTTTTATCACTACGCATTAGAAAATAATCAATAGATTATACGTCCATAAAAATAAAAGTACCTCGGTAACAGAGACCGCCTCTGTGGTCTAGTGGTCAGAGTTTCTGGTTACAGATCCAGAGGTCCGGGTTCGATTCCCGACGCTACCAGACTTTCTGAGAACTAGTGGGTCTGCAGTGGAGTCCACTCAGCCTCGTGAGGATGATTGAGGAGCTATTTCAATGAAATAGTGGCTTTGGTCTAGAAAACCAAAATTAATGGCCGTGGGGATTTGCTGCGATGACCACGGGACACCCTCTATCCTCTAAAGTTGGCACTAACTTCGCCGAGAAGCGGCGGTCGCTCTGTCGGTATAGTTCGCTTGCGGACTAAAACCACGGAGTTTTTATTATCCCTGTAGCAATCCGTGGAGGCTCACAGGGTTGTAAAACGTCGAGGCTCCCATATTTTCTAGAAAATCTGCTCACAGATGGTAGTAAGGTTGTCAGCCTTAAGCGCCGGCCTCCCTTCACCCCCGAGAACGTTCCTGGTACTCGTTTCTCTCAGAAACCCCAGGGCCATGGTGCGACTGGAAGGATGTATGGGAACAAGATCTCTTGGACGCCCGAAGTTACCCTGCAAGTTTCAGCCTGTCTTACTCAGAAGTGGGAAGGGTCGAAATGTCCAGACGCCGATAGTGATGCTGACTAACGCCATGGATTTGAGTCCTTCTTGAGAAGCCACCAGTCGCTCAACTATTCGACAATTTCCCTGCATTTTATGGAACCTGATGATTCATTACCGTGCTCACAAGAGCACAACACTAGTCCCTATCCTAAGCCAGTTGAATCAAGTTCACACCGCCTCATCCGATCTCTTTAAGATTGATCTCAATATTATTCTCCCATCTACGTCCACGTGTTGATATTGATTACGATATTGTGGCATATTTGCTCAAAGAGAGAACTGTGGAGCCAGAGAAAGAGCCGTTGTTAGCGAACGGCTCTGAAACAACACTCGTTTTTTAGGTAACGACCGCGAAACTGACAATGGAACGCCATCTGTTGCTAGGAGACAGATTCTTAATAAGCGGGAACAGACGGCCACTAATAGGGAACGGCGTGGTAAACACGTTCCCGCGGAAATGGATACGTGAATGAACGGTACCGTCTGAGCGGCCCCTATCGAGGAGTTATAAGGAAGACCGAAGTCAGTTCTGTACGGGAGTCTGTAAAGAAAAGCGCCAGTTGGAAGAGAGCCGTCATTCAGAAAGGACATGAGCGCGGAAGCTGAAGAATTTCCCCTGTTAGAAGCCGTTACCAAGGAATGGCTGTTGAAGACACAGAAGGCTGGAAAGAGACTCAGTGTGTGTGCTGTGGTGATATGTAAAACATGGAGATCAGCGATGGCGCTATAATTCAGTGTAAATACGAGTCGTATGTTAAAGTGGTCAATAAATCCAATATCCATCAAAACCCCAGTCCAGAGTCACTAAATACGACTTGACAATATTTTATTACTGTTCGACTTCCGGTTCATAACAAGAGAGTTAGCTTATTCTTACGTCAATTAGCGATGTAGTATCTACTGCAGTTGGCAAGTAAGGAATCTGAAATAAATGGTCGTGGCCTACATAAAAAGCAAACTCCGTGGCCTGAAGTCCGCAAGCGAACTATACCAACCGAGCGACCGCCGCTTGTCGGCGAAGTTACGTAGTACCAACTTTTGCGGATAGAGGGTGTCACGTGGTCAGCGCAACGAATCCCCACGGCCGTTATTCTTGGTTTTCTAGACCGGAGCCGCTATTTACTTGAAATAACTCCACAGTTATCCTCATGACGCTGAGTGGACCCCGTTCCAGACGCACTACTTCTCAGAAAATCAGGTAGCGCCGGGAATCGAACCCGGGAGCTCTGAATCTGTAGCCAGGAACTCTGACCACAATACTGCCAGGAATATACTTGGGCAGAGATTCAAGGTGACTCTGGCCAATAGAGACCCTAATGTGGCTCAGAACCGAACAGGAACCATGCAGGAAATTGGTCTGGAGCATTAGTTTGTTAGCCCGTAAGGCGATGAAGTCGGTCCGAAAAGGAGGAGGTTGTACTTTTTCGCGTATCATCATCAGCTCATTGACCACATTTTGAGAACTAATAGTGAGTAATCTCAACCAAACACTTGTTGTGTCACACTCTAATGTACATTTAAAAGATTCTTCGCCTTCATAAATAATTTGACGTATTTCAAAACTTTCAACAAATGAGTATATTAAACTTTCAGCTGAAAAACAAAAAAGTATTATATCACAAAACGTAATTCATAATTACATGTCTCTACAGATAACTGTTTTCCTTCCTGAAGCACCAACCCATGAGAACAGATCGGAACAAACGATTTCTCACAGAGATTTGTACAAACTTGGAACGGCAGCAAGACATATGCCAAACGTGAAATCCAGCGATGCATGATCTGCATTCAAATCAAATGGTTAAGGTCGCGCAGCAAAGAAACTTGTACATTCATTGCAAATTAATGTAACACCTGTTGAGTATTCAGCGCGAAGTCTTCCTCATTCATTTTATAAAGTTCTGTAATGTAGACATCATCCGCTCTACCTCTCTCGTATTCCTTTCCAGTCTTACACATTTTTGGCTGATATGTCGAGGTGTATCCCGAACTCCATCTTCCACGAATAGTACAAAAGAAATAATCAATCGTAACCAAATTCATTATGCAGTATGCTGCACTTCGTATATCCATATCAAAATACTGTCATGTGTATGAGTGATTCTCGACGGGATTTTGGATTGAATATTGGATTTATTGACCACTTACGGATCGTTAACTACAAGTAATTGTCTCATGGAATTACACCTTCCAAATAACAGTGTAACTAAAGCATATGTAAAGTCTCCTCTCCACCACCTGACTTTCAAATGAACACTCTTACAACTAACTGGTTGCCCCAAACCGTCCCGGTTATAACATATCGGCGAGGACAGCAAAGAAAACACCGTTCTTCTGTTATTGGTTTTTGTTGCCGTTCAACTATCGCATATCAAGAAACTGCTGCCTAGCCACGGACATTGCCTAGAAAGGAATATTGTTCCACTGCTGTTCGATAGCAATGGCTGTTTCTCGGGCTCCAAAATTCTTGCTTTAAGCAAATATGTCACAGTACAACCAATACTCACAAAATTCACATGATACACTGAAACAAAAGATTGTACGCTCATTGTTCGAGATTTTCTTTTTGCTATGGACATCCGACTTGGGTAATTTAAGATGTTTCATATCATACTTGCCAAATTTTTGGAGATACAAGAATTTATAAACCCGGTTTCCTCGTCCCAATTACGAGTGCGCACACCCGTGACACCAATCTTGCGTCGCTCTCCTAACGCTGTGACAGGCAAGAGACTGAATGGACACGGGAGGTATTCAGGAGAAGAAAGAGATCTATAAAAGAAATTGCAGTAAATCCTGAAGGGAAGCGACTGTTCGCCAGACACAAGTGTGTATTAAAATGAAGGATAAATACTAACCAAGCAGCAAGCCTTAAGGGTTGATACGAGTTTACGTTTGGCTCCATGCTTTCTTTACCTCGACATTAGACAGAAGTGAGTCAACAGCTTCACGCCCCAATGGAAGAGGCCCCGTTAGGAGGCTGGATGGGCCCCACGGACGATCTAGACCGTGTAAGGTAAAGTTGTCCGTATGCTTAACTAATTAAGCACTATGCCATGAAGATTTATGGGGGAGTCGCTGTATAGATCCATATTTTCTTGACCTCAGCATTAGCAGGAGGCTAGTGGCGAGCTTCACGCCCCGGCCGCTTTACCACCTGAGAAAAAGCCCCGAGTAACTTTCTATATGTATAATACAAATTTCGTCGTAAATGTAACACTTTATTGTAGTTCTTGTCCCCTTCTTTCACACTACATGTTTCGGCCGCAATATGCCATCATCAGGTGTATTTTGCTTCACGTAGCTGTCACACTGCACTCGATATTAACATTTAAACTCCAGATTTCCAATTGTTCATTGCTCTGTCGTCAGTCGGCACCCGATATTCCAGAACTCCCCTTGTCGGTTTTCTCAATTATGTTTAAAATCTTTATAAATATTGACTCGTCTACTGGTTTAAAATTTTAAATTCTCAATTTAGCTTTAATATTTAAAAATTAAATTTAAATTTAAAATAACAAAATCACATAGATACCTGCTCTATGCTGCAGCGGCTACCTCTTGCTTTCAGCACAGCTCGCGTGTTATCTGTAATACACAATTATTCGTGTTACTGTCTTATGTTCTTACGTTATTCCTATATATTTTATACTGTTATGTGTACTTACTTTTGTGCAGGCTCTGTGTGTGTGTGTGCCACTGCTTTCTTCACTACTTGTGCTGTCTGGTGTGTTGTGTGCTGTGTTTTTATGCTGTTGAGTGTGGAAGGGGAATGGGTAGTGGGGGAGGGGGTGTACCGTTAGTCGGTATAGATCTCGTGTATTGTTTGAAATATGGGATTGTGTGTATCTGTGTATGTATCATTCATGTGCATGCCCTTGTTACTTATTTTATATATATGGTATCTTTCTAGTGTATTCAAATGTACACCTTTCTTCCCCGTTGTTACAACTTCCAT
Organism: Cryptotermes secundus; assembly: GCF_002891405.2. Taxonomy (NCBI): domain Eukaryota; kingdom Metazoa; phylum Arthropoda; class Insecta; order Blattodea; family Kalotermitidae; genus Cryptotermes; species Cryptotermes secundus. The sequence goes on from NW_019737394.1 coordinate 813,130, forward strand.
TACGTCTGGCATTGTTCCGTATGCATGTCCCGTGTTTAGTATATGATTTGAGTATCCAGAATTGCTATTATTATTTCTAATATCGTGTATATGCTCTTTATATCTGGTGTTAAATGTTCGACCCGTCTGCCCAATGTATTTTAATGGGCAATCTGCACATTTCATTTGGTATAGACCCCTTTTATTGTATTTATCTAATTGTGGTTTATGTTTAAGTATATTTTCAATTGTATTACGTGTGCGAAATGCTATTTTTATATGTGTTTCTTTGAAAAGTTTAGTGATTTTTCGTACTTCTTATGTACTAGATGTAAACATGGCCCACTTCGTTTTTTGGTGTTGTTCGTCGTCATGTGTGTTTATATTCCTCTTGTCTAAGTATTACTAGAAAACTTATTTATTTTCTGTTTATAATCCTCTTGTGTAAGTATTAAAGAAAATAAATAACTTTATACACAATAACCAATTTATAAAGATTGATAAAATTCAGACCCAACAATATCAAAGGGCAGTAAAACAAACACTGAAACAGTGTAATAACATCCTACAAAAGGACAAATGGAAATACACCAATATGAATCCCACAGCCCTAAACATACACGCCACAATAAAATTACATAAACCTAACACACCCATTAGACCAATAATAAACTGGAAAAACGCCTCAGCATTTGAACTAGCAAGAAAATTAGCAAAAGTATTGCATAGTCATCTAAAATTACCAAATACATACAATGTCCAAAATTCCACACACCTAATGACAGATTTACAAATTATTAAACTTAAGGAGAATATGCGACTATGTTCCTTTGACAGAGAGAACATGTACATAAACATAAGAAAACAAATACTATAGATATAAAAACACTATATTGGAGAAAAAAACAAGAAATGAATAAAGAAAGCCACAAGGGAATAATACATATATTAAAAACAGCATACGAGCAACATTACTTTCAAATCGATCAAGAATACTATAAACAAACAGATGGACTAGCTATGGGAGCCCCAACATCAGCAATAATAGCTGAAACATATATACAATATATGGAACACACACAAATATATCCAATTTTACTAAAACAACAAATAGTGACTTACGTTAGATATGTCGATGACATATTAATAATATATGATGAAAAAATAACGAACATAGAACATACACTCAAAGAAATTAATGAATTGCAACCAACTATAAAGTTCACCATTGAAAAAGAACTACAATAATCTATTAATTTTCTAGATATAACAATACATCGTAATGAAGATAGCTTGCAATTTGCAATATATAGGAAACCCACACAACCGGACATCATAATACCTAACAGTTCGTGCCATCCGTTTGATCACAAATTGTCAGGTATTAATTATCTAATAAACAGACTCCATACATACCCAATTTCGGGTGCCAACTGACGACAGAACAATGAACAATTGGAAATCTGGAGGTTAAATGTTAATATTAAGTGCAGTGTGACAGCTATGTGAAGTAAAATACACCTGATGATGGCCGGTTTCGGCCGAAACATGTAGTGTGAAAGAAGGGGACAAGAACTACAATAAAGTGTTACATTTACGACGGAGTTTGTATTATACATGTAGAAGCGTGGAATGTAACAGGATGCTCATATATAATATAGCCCCAGTAGCCATTGGATATGAGGTTGGGTGGACACCAGAGCCGGTCTGGAAGACAGGGAGAAGAGAAAATTCTTGACCCTACCGGGACTCTAACTCTGACCCCTCGATCGTTCAGCCCTTAGCCAATCGCTATACCGAATGCGTTATCCCAGCGCCTCGTGTAGAATTGTACAAAAAGCTATCCGTTTAACAGGCCGTGAAGGCCCATAGGTTTGTGAGACGTCGAGGCTCCCACATTTTTTAAAAAATCGACTCACAGATGGCGGTGAGGTTGTCATCATTAAGCGCCGGCCGCCCTTTAGACCCCAGGAAGATTCCTGGTACTAATTTCCATTATAGTCTGAGTCTACCCCAGGGCCATATTGTGGATTGAAGGATTTGGCCAATTGAAAAATTCACCTCAACTGGACTCGAACTCGCGACCTTCCGGCTTGTAGCATAGTATCTCAACCAATTACGCTATCGCGTGTCCACGTGTAGTTAAAAAATGTGAGAGAGGAACACACTGATTCCATCTTAAATGTCGAAGAATAAGCAAGCAAGAACTCAGCAAGAAGTTCATGGCAAGAGGAGTTCTGCCTTCAGCATGCTTCTTGCTGACTTCCGGCCTGCCTAGTCCCCGACCCCGAATATGGAGGCAGTGTGTTCCTCTGAAAGTACTGAGCCACACAGCAATACGTCTCAGAAGGCAGCACTGTTCTCTCCCAGCCGTGAGAACCTCAAGTCCAACATGGTACAGTAATCTCTCCTATTATTTTACACGCTTTCTTAAAATTTAAACATATTTGAAATTCTGCTCAATTATATTCCCATTTTCCTTGTTAATATTTGTTAAAGTCTAGAGATCTGAGCAACATTTCACGATTATTATGAAATACATTGACAGTCAACAATAATTGCGTTGGAGAACAGAAAAAAAAACAGCATTATTATTATTATTATTATTATTATTATTGTTATTATTATTTAAGCTATATTTCCATGACCAGGTCAATTATATATTCTCTGACTGAGCTAAACTGCTGGGTCTAGTTCGTAACAGTACTTTCAATTTCTCATCACTAGACCGTATGCTCAGATTGTACACTATATTAGTTAGATCTAAGCTTGAATATGCGTCCGTAGCCTGGAATTCGATTACGTCAACTGTTGCCAACAAGCTGGAACCCATCCAGCAGAGGTTTGCGGCCCTCTGTTTAATCGTTTCTTTCCTCGAGTTCATTAAGTCATTCTCTTGCTCTTGAGGAGTTACAATTGCATACTTTACGTACCAGGAGACATCGCCTTGATGCTCTCTTTCTTATTCACGTTTATTTTGGCTCGAAATTCTGCCCTTCTGTCCTGGAAATTGTTGGTCTCCGAGTTCCTGCTCGGTATATCAGAGCCTTTGCATTGTTCAATGTTTGCTCCTCATCTAAAAATTGTCCCTCTGCTAGATGTGCAGCAGCTGCTAATGTTGTCTGCAGGGATGTTGACGTATTCGGAGCCAGGAATATTCGCCCCAAACGATTTTCAAATATAGTATAATTGTTAGTATTATTATTATTATTATTTGCATGTGCAATAAAACAATAAACTGAATTATTATTATTATTATCCTCTGTAAATCTATATTTTTCATTTCTTAATTAAATATTTATATGTTTCATTTCTCACTTCTTAATAACACTTAGATTTATGTTAATGAAATCATTATTATGTATTGCTATTATTATCATTTCTTTGTTTGTTTACTTTTCTACATTACTGTGTTTTCCCCAGTGCTTACCTGTAATTTGTCTTTGACTTTATAATGTGTTTGTCTATAATGTAATTACTTGTATCTACCCTGTGCTCTGTCTGTAATTGGCCTTGCGGCTGTTGACCTGGCACATAAATAATAAAGAATTGAATTGTTATAACTGTGTAATTGGTTAGTGGCTGTTGAGTTTAGCGTGTAAATATATAAAGAACTGTACTCAACTGAACAGAATTATTACAGTTCAGTCGATATATGGACGGCTAAGGATTGCAGGTTCGATTCCTGGTAGGGACAAGAAATTTCTCTCTATCCACCCAGTGTCCAATAGAATAGGTACCGGTGGCTGCTTGACCCCCTGCCCCCTTGTGGAGTAAAGCGAACGGAGCGTGAAGCCGATGACTCACTTCCATATAATGTCGATGTAAAGAATGCGTCGTGCTATATATTTTTATTATTATTTTTATTTCAGTATTTATTGCGCTATTGTTGTATATATTATTAGCAATGTTCTTCTCATACTTGTGCATGCGTTCTTAAGGTTGTTTGTGATCACGAAGGCATATTTAAAACAAAGACTGCTTGTCTGGATAGTATTGTAACGTATAGACCTACTGCTCAGCAACGACACGGTAAACATATTCCCGCGGGAGCCAAGGCGCGCAACAATTGCTAGGCAACGGATCAGTAGACAAGCTTTCTCAACAACAGAGAGGCTCTGTATTCTGCGTGGTCCGAGTGGAGGGTTATAAAGGGACGAAGAAGGTTGTTTGAGAGTTGTCATGAATTTGGTCGAGTTCTGGAGATGACAGTCAAAGATGATTGAAAAGTAATCTTAAAAATAAATTAGGATGTGCAAAGATGACTTCAGGTGTGATCTGAAGGGACAGACTGCTGTAAATCCATTGCCAGGTTACGATTACTGGTTAACTGTATAGTGTGGAGATCAGCAAAAGCGGTGCATTGTCTGTAGTTCAGAGTTTTGTGTGTATAAGGTGTTAACAAATCCAATCATCAAATCCAAAACCCCTCCTATAGTCGTCCCTACACGTTACAGTATTTCATAATATCTAATTCCCTTTACTATTTAATAATATTAATTGCATCCAATATAAATATCTTTCTATACAGAGTTCAGACCGGCTCTGAGGCTCAAAAAGCCTCCTGTCCAATTGGCACCGTGGGCGATTTCCTAGGGGGTAAAGCGGCCGGAGGGTGAAGATGACAACTCGACTCCACCTAGTACGGACGTCAAGAATGGTGGAGTTATACCTCCACTCCCCCGTATGTCTTCATGCCTTAATGTTTAATTAATTAAGCACATTACCAGTCCTAAAACTATACATGTAATGAGCTTTGTAAGAGTGGGATAAGTCATTCTCCGTCCTCAATTTCGGGCTATAATAACAACAGATTTGCGAGTGTTGTCACGTTGCACAAGTCTGAGTTATGTAGCAACTCATGGACGAGCGAGCAGTATTTTGCTCCGAGTTATGTAGCAACTCATGGACGAGCGAGCAGTATTTTGCTCGAGTTTACTTCGATGTGAACAGGCCAATGTGAAGTGTAGTGTATTGTAAAAGGGATATGGTTTACGATTCACTATTTGTGCTTGTTATTCATGGGGATTTTCGCTGAACGTTGGCCTCAACGGTAACATGTAGGAATACAGGAGAGAACAGGTGAAGTTAATAGCAGAAATTAAAGTTCTCCTTGTGCTGAATTAATTAAGCACGACGCCATGAAGATGTATGACGAAGTCAAGGTGTAACTCCAGCTATCTCGGTACTAGACGGAGGTAAGTGGTCAGCTACCACCTCCGGACCTTTTACCCCCCGTGACAGAAATGTAATAGTATGAAACTTGCCTATATATGAATGACATTTCCCGTTGTACTATTATCGGCAGGTTTCACACATGAAACACCCAACATGAAATAAACTGCCTCTCATATGTAGAATACAAAGGGTTAATTAGAATCCCCCATTTATATCCTCCTGCAAGAAAGGCCTATATACATGAATAGGGTGAAGCCTGGTTATGTTGGCCGCTTGAATTTCCACACAAACAAAGTCAATTTCGGCAGACGACTAACTTACAAAGAACATTGTTCAAATTTCCTATCGTTCAAATATAACAATAAGTACTGAACTGTTTTACTGTGTTAGTTTTGCTTTCATGTGCATATGTATACAATCCACACAGCCTCTGTACGTAATTTTGGTCAAGAAGAATGCTATATTCAGGGTTATAATGCTGTGTAGCCTGTTGAAAGTCAACCGACGTTTCGGAAGAAAATATGGTTTCCATCTTCTGGGTTTAATAAACCGATGCAAGCCAACTACTTTCACTCTGGTATCTTGCTCGAACCTACTCAACCCCGAAGATGGAAGCGATATTTTTCTCCGAAAAGAAGGCTGACTTTCAACAGACTACACGGCTTTATATCCCAGAAGACAGTGTGGGAACTGCCAACAATGAATCAAGCGTTGCAGCGACAACGCACTGCAAACACAGTAATTGCAATCCTCGCCAGGAGACATTCACTGCTACTCAAGGACTCAACAGTAAGGTATCCATGGAAGCAGTTCAGTACAACGCAATAGCAGAACAGTAGAACCAGATGTTTTCTTTGCGGTCAGAACGAAACTACTTAAAGTGGACTAATACAAGAACCCATGTGGCCCCGTGTGGAGGAGGGGTCGAATACCTCCACCGTGACCCTGCGAGTCTTAGGAGGAGACGAAAAGGGATGTCTCAAATCTGAGACAGTAAAATATGGTCGCGAGTTCCAAGGGACTCAGACCCAAGAAAGACTGTACTGGCAAGGGCCAGCATCATATACAAAAGGCAGACCCGTCCTCTCGTCAGAGAGGGCGCCCCACAAAGATAAGACCGTAAAAAGCCAAACAGTAATAAATATCTGGTCATGAGCCCCAGATGGGGCTTGACGCCAAGACTTACTGACTGACTGACTGACTGACTGACCGTCAGTCTCAATGTGACTTGGTCTCGGAACCCATGTGGAGGCAGCGGGTTCGAATACCTCCACCGTGACGCTGCGAGTCGTAGGGGGTGACGAAACTGGAAGTCTCGAATCTGAGACAGTAAGATTTGGTCACGAGTCGCAAGGGACTCGGACTCGAGATTGACTGCGCTGATGAGGGCCGACAGTAAATGTAAAGGACAGACCCGTCCTGTCATCAAAGAGAGCGCCTCACATCAACAAACCTACAACTGTCTAACAGTAATAAAGATCTGGTCTTAAGCCCCAGATGGGTGCTTTATTCTAAGGCAGACTCGCTGACTGACCGTCGGTCGTAACATAAGACTCAGACTCAGAACCACTAGAGCCAGATCCTATTCAGGAAGAGCCATCGTCTTCAACCAGCCTGTCTGCAACCTGCAACTTGCAACATACAACCTTCAAATCTTCGAACTGAAGTTCGTCCTACGTTCTGCATTCATTCAGTCATCTGTAATCTTTCAAGACGACAGGTCCACAGTCTCTTCCAAAACAGTTCCTCCACTTGATGCAATCTAGAGCTTTCTTCTTCAAATGAAAATATCCTCTTCTGTCCCCAAGGTCATCCAGCATCTTCTTACGTCTTCTTCCTCGTCTTCTTGTCACTTCTCCCCGCCCCTCTATCTTTCCTTCAATAACTTGTTTTAGAAGGCAGTTACCGTGTAAGATATGACCAATCCAATTAGCCTTCCGTTTTCTTATTTCATGTAGGATATTCCTCTGCTCACTGACTCTAAATAACACTTCTTCATTTCCGCATAATCGGTCCAACTGATCTCCTCCATCCTTCTCCAACACCACATTTCGAAGCTTTCCAGGCGTTTCTGATCTACTGCCCTAAGTACGTTCTGTATAACGACACTAAATATTTTTAAGAAGGTTCAATACGGGTTTTCTATTCAGACATCGGCAAACCCATAAGAGCATTATTCATAACCACCACTGCAAGAACCTCAAATCCTTTAATTGTGATAAAACTTAACACAATACTGTCACGATCTGAGAGTTGTGAATGACTTAGAGACGGGTTCTGGATTGGTGATTGGATTTATTGACACCTTATACACATCACTCGGGACTACAGGCAATTACAGTGCTATCGCTTCACAGTTCACCGTTACACGCATACTAGTGTTCTCAGTTTTCACTAACCGTATTCTGGCAACGGATTTAGAAGAGTCTCGCTGTCAGTTCAAGTGACACATGGAGTCTTAGTTGCACAGTCTTATTCGTTTCTTGCCATTATTCTGCAACTGCCAACTCCGAAGACTCGACTAAATTCAATTCCTCTGCTCTGAAGATCATATCCTGGCAGGCTGGTGTCTCGAAACTCGACTATATTCTTCATAATTGCACTCTTCTTTATAACCACTCTACACGGAACAAGCAGAAAACAAAGCCTCTCTATTGTTGGGAAGGCGCGTTTACAACGCCGTTACATAGCAAAGGAAGTTACTCTATTGCTGCGGGAATGTGTTCATCGAGTCGTTGCTTAGCAATAAATGTCTATTCTGACTTCGCTATTCCGACTTTCTGGGTCATCTTTCGGAGATATCCCCCCTCCTCAGGCCACGTTACATTCCTTTCTTTTGAAACCGCTGTTATTTTATTGAATACTGGTCAGTATCTGTGTAAACACAGCTTCTGAGTAAGTGAAAATATTAACTAAGAACATAATTCAATACTAGCAATGTCGCTAAAATAAACATAGAGTGACTCGAGGTTCCCGTTGTCTGCAAACGGAATTCCCGACAATAACTTAGAACCATACAGTATAATGTAGCTGAGGGATATCCAACATGATTGAAACATGTTGCTGAAGCAAGCTGCAGTGTATAATTTGACAACAGTAGTGTACGAAGGTTGTGTGAATGGAATATATTTGCGTATACGTATATGGTTCGATTGGCAAAATCATTAATGGAAAGACTTTGTAAAGAAAAATGTGGTTCAAGAGAAGAAACGCAAAGAGATAAAGATGTGAAATTTATTACGGAAATCTTCGAAATGAAATCAGGAACTAAGCTAAAATCTGAATTAGTAAAACAAAAAATCAGGGCAAGGAAGCAAAATATTTTCTTCGCTAAAAGAGGATATGAGGATATATGAAGCAACATGCACCGTAACTCCTAACTTGAAGATGCTTCTGGAAGCACTCTTGAACAATTCGCCCGCCGTCAAAGCAAAATAAGAGAAAAGATTGTGCTCCTGGAATATTTGTCGCCAAAACAAGGCTGAAAATTATCGGATAGGACAACCAATGCTTTGTGTGTTCACAGCCATTCATTATTATTTAAACACGCGTAAAGAAATTGTCATGAAAAATACGGAATAACTTAGGATTTCGGAAATTACTGGGAATTTCGAATTCTCTTTCCTGAATCCCGAAGATGAATATTTTTCAGGAGTCTGGAAACGCTAGGTAGAGAGGATCTTGTTCGTGTATATTGCAAGTGTAGGAGTATTTATAGAAGGAGTTCGGGTTAGTAACTCACTTTATTGCCCAGTTTAACACAAAACTAGTAACTACGAGTAATTATAGCTGTATCACTAACTTCCACACACTTAACAAATCGGTAGCGCATATGCTAAGTCTTTTCACGCTCGCGGTGTCTTCGCTAGTAGTTTTCTAACAATGGCCACTCCTCTGCTTCTGCGCTTAAGTCCTTTCTGAACGGCGGTTCCCTTCAAGCTGAACTATTCTTCAAAGTCAAAGTCACATTGCGACTGCCGGTCGGTCAGTCAGTCGGTCTTGGTGTCGACTGTTTGACAGTTACGGTCTTGGGGAGAACCTGTAACCTCTAGAGGGCGCGGTCCTCGGGTGCCGCATGAGGGAGCCTATCTGATAAGGCGGACATTCTGAATATGTTGAGTGAAGACCCGCGGACCAACTAGGGGCCCAGTTCCTGGGGGCATTATAATACATGGGACATCCTCTCTCCAGGGGACATAAATCTGGAGGAAGGACCGAAGGACCCTGTGGAGGCGGGGTCGAATACCTCCATCGTGACTCTGTGAGTCGTAAGAGGCGACGAAAAGGGAAGTCTCAATCTGAGACAGTAGAATATGTCACGATTCCCAAGGCACTCGGACACAAGAAAGACTGCGCTGGCAAGGGCCAGCAGCATATACAAAAGACAGACCCGTCCTCCCGTCAGAGAGAGCGCCCCACAAATTCAAGACCGTAACTGTCAAACAGTAATAAATATTGGTCATGAGCCCCACATGGAGCTCGACACCAAGACTTACTGACTGACTGACCGTCAGTCGCAATTTGACTTTGACTGGGCCTCATCACCAGTCTCCGCCCATGTAGGGGTTGAACTATTCTTGCTTCAGTTGTTCTCCTTATAACCGTTTCTAACAGTACTTCTATTACTGCATGCGTATCCGTTGCAACGGGAACGTGTTTACCGAGCCGCTGCCTAGAAACAGCTCTACACGCTACAATATATGTACTGGTTTCCCTTTCTCGAATCCCGAAGATTAATATCTGTCGAGAATTTGGAAGCACTAGCTAGAGAGGATTAGTTCCTAAAAGAAACAGATCTTTTCTTCGTGACCAGCAATGAAAGATTAGAACTGTACAAAACCATTGTATGAAATGCAAGGTAATGGACAAAATACAAGATGGATGCTCCAGTTAAGCAGGGTTGGTAAAATAAAAAGTTGTCCCTGTGATTAATTAAGCACTACGCCATTCAGACATGTGGGGCAATGGAGGTATAGCTCTACAATTCTTGACCTCGGCACTAGGAGGAGAGTGGTCACATTCACGCCCAGACCGATTTAATTCCGGGGAAATTTTCCCCGGTACGCATTGGGTAGGAGGCTGTGTGGGCCTCAGAGCCGGTCTGGATAACTTGGAGAAAAGAAAAATCTTACCTTGCCGGGAACCAAGCCCGGACCATCCAGCCGGTAGCCCATCGCTATACCCACTGAGTTACCACGGTTCCCTAAACACTGCTCGTTATGTATGAATTAACACGTCTTTGGGGGTAGAGGGATGATTCTCTTCACATGTTTCACTGTACATGAAGTGTGACTGCTATGATTGCTTATATTTCTTAACAATGTGTAGCAGGATATATGTACTCCGTGTTCCAGATCTGACATAATTTATGTATGGAATCAATTAACTATGCAATGGTTCCATGTGCATTACGTTTGCCAATTATCACAAATATACTGTCACATGTAAATCCATTGCAAGGTAACTGCTTGTTGAAACACGTCTCCGAGTTTATGACAGAGACATCGAGTCCTAGGCAACACACACAGAAACGTTTCCGTTACAAAGATTGTTCACACAGCAACGAAAGACAGACACGCGAAGTATGAACCCTTGGAGATTGTGAGTTTTACACGGTTCGACCAAAACTTACCTCAGGGAGAGATAGACCACAAGACAGAGACTGGACACTGAAGAGCCCTACCGAGTAACAGAAACCCAGCCCGAGAATACAGAAGAGAAGACAGTGGGTACAGATTTGCTCAGAGATTTCGTACAAGGAGCATCTAAGGGTGGAAGTTTTGGCGACTTTGTGTGCTACTGTTCCAGTAAAATGTTGAAGTGCTGTAAGCATTTGTAGATCCGCCTCGTGATTTTCCAATAAACCGATTCATCAATCCAGAGAACCCAATAATTACTTGTCGCGTTACCGGGATACATTACAATATGTAATTTGATTTGCAAATCAAATGAAGTGGAGAGTCAAACAAACTGTGTTAAATTCCGTAGAGGCATCGGCATAGCAAATGAGTCTTAAATTAGAAATAACGCAGAGACACATACATACAAATAACTATTTGGTAACATTAGATATGTTATGCAACCTGGCATGCATGGAAAGAAAAACGAGACTTTCTATGAAACTTGTTGAGTAACTGACTATAAGGGGAAGAGTCATCCTTCGGAAGTTAATAGTCACTCAGTTATGCAAGAAATATGCCTCCAATTATGACACCAAATAGTTCATTATACGTTCACAGAAGCCCGCTATTGGTCCTATTCCTTTTTTTTTCATTGCTAGTGGGGTGGGACTAAGTCCCTTGTGCTGCGGCCACTTCTGGCCTATTGTACCAGCCCCAGATGATAGGTGAGGGTGATTGTGGAGCAATTGGTGGAATGAAGATTGGCAGGGGAAACCGGAGTATTCGGAGAAAACCTGCTCCAGCGCCACTTTGTCCACCACAAATCCCACTTGACCATACTCGGGATCGAACCTGGGCCGCCGCGGTGGGAAGCCAGCGACTAACTGCTTGAGCTATGGCGCGGCCGGCCCTATTCTTAGTCACTTTAATCCATATTACATCATCGCATCAACTTTCACCTTCTCCTTCTCTCTACATATACAAAGAAAAACAACGTCCTTTCAGCGTCAGTTGCAACTAGTTCGCAGGTACGACGATGATCTTTCCAGCTGGCGTAGGTGTCTTAAAATTTCAGGCCCTAATTAAATTTGATGTTCCAATCAGAGACACATGCACGTTACAGTCTCTTAGTTCAACTTTTTCCTTCACTAGCAATTTGTTGAGATAGCGCTGTTCTACACTAGAAGTGACGAAGTCTGACGCCATCCTGTGCTATTTGTTGTGTGCAGAATCGTGACACATGGCCATCCTGCCAGGCAGGCAGTGAGTGCAGTATCGCCACAAACTCTCCCTAAAAGAGTTTTATTCTTCTGGTGTCAACATCTTCAGGAAAAATAATTTTTTTCTCAACCTTGAACCACCTGCCTACTGTGGCGTATATACCCGTTGCTAAGAGGTGACTGTGAACAGCAGCCGTTGCTTGGGACTCGGGCCCGAGGACTGCACTAGCAAGGACCAGCAGCACATAAAAATGACAGACCCGTCCTCTCGTCAGAGAGGGCCGTCCCAAAAAAACAACACCATAATTGCCAAACAGTAATAAATATCTGGTCATGAACCCAAGATTGGGCTCGACACCAATTCGTACTTACTGACTGACTGACTGACTGACTGACTGACTGGCCGTCAGTCGCAATGCCTGTTTGACTTTGACTGACAGGAATTGAAAGAGCTAGTTGGCAGTTGTCAATTTGGATTGAAGGAATTGACAAGAGTTCTGCAAGGGCATCTGTGACAAGACGACCTGAGGGCAGGAAGCTGAAGAATCTCCACTGTTAGACGCCATTGCCAGGGAACGGCTGTTGAATATACATGAGGCTGGAGAAGTCTTAGCGGGTGCTGTGGTGATATGCACAGTGTGGAGAATAGCGATAGCGCTGTAATTACTCCTAGTTCAGAGTGGCGTGTACGGGTGTCAATAAATCCAATATCCAATCCATACCACGTCTATAGTCACACTCCTAAATAGTGGCAGTATATTATTTACAAGCGTTTCAGTCTTAGAATGGTTAAGGAATTTTACCGATTTCCGGTCCGAGAATGGAATCCACAGACTTCCTGTGAATTAAACTCAGAAATTGGGTTTTAAATGTCTTGATGCAGTGTACTCATACGGAGAAACGATCATTCTATAAAAATTACTTTACCCTCAGAGGGCCGCACACAGAACCATCCGATAACACTAATGAGGCACTACTGTGCTCTCGAGAGAGCAACATTTTCAGCGTTAAAAAATTTTATCGGTCCAAGGCGGACTGCACTGAGCATCAGAGTCCGAACTGGAGAAGAGATAACAACTTGCATTTTGCAGCTACTGTATATATCTGCACTGCAGTTTGCTGAGGCGAGAAGTCTGCCGAGAATGCGAGCGCATACCAATTCTAATCTATATTTACTTTTAACAACTTGAAAACTTTAACAATAATGGAGGGTTCTGAATGGCCTCTTAAAGCACTTATACCGTTTGACAAAGGCGACTGAACCTGACAATAATGTGACACCCACATAATAAAATATTTAATAATACTTCTATATTAAACTAGGAACTATAATTTGAACTGCCTTTTATGTGAGCAAAGAACTTTCTCTCAACTTCGAGGGAGCAATATGCGAGCAAACTGAGGACGTTAGAGAACAATTGCTGATGGAGCTATTTCATTATAATAAAGCAAGCAAAACTGGGAGAATGAAAGCTTCATAATTTATTCTCTTGGCTTAATATTGTCACATGTTAAGAGTGAATTTTGACGGGAAATTGGATTGGATATTGGATTTATAGACCACTTAACGGACCGTAACCACAAGCAACTATAACACTCTCACGGAATTAACACACTCTAAATATCACGATGACTACAGCATACATAAGATATTCGGAGTGGAGATTCTTAAGCTTCTGTATTAAGTCTCCTTGTCACAAACTGGTTTTCCACTAAGAACTCAAAATCAGAGTCAGGGTTACTTTATAACTGACGGTTTACCGATAATAAGTTTGTCTTGGCGTCCGGCCCTTTGAGGCCCACGACCAGATTTCTTTCCCACTGAACTCTTGCGGTGATAGTCCTTATGTAACATCCTCTCTGACAAGAAGATGGGTTTGTCTCTTAAAAATACACTCGGCCTTTCGTTAAGTGTATATTTCACACATATAGCATGTTATCGAAAATTCTTCCTTTTGCACTACACACAAGTCCTCTGCCAGTAGAGGCAACCAAACACTCTAAACTTCGTCTCACTTATAACCCCTCGGCATTGACCGCGTAGAAAATATAGCTCTTCTACTGTTGCAGTCCGATTATTGCATTGTTGCCCTTGCATAGAAACGAACGTCTTTACACCGCCAGCTTTTTGTTGTGTCACATTCAGTACTGTGAGCAACGTCACACCAATGTTGTTGCTTGTGCACATCTCCAGAACAAACGCGTATGAATATGCAGGATGAAGACTGTGTATTTCCGCTATACATAACTCAGACGGAGCGCCCAGCCTGTCGACGGAGGCAGAGCCAGGGGCAGCACATTTTAAGCATTTTTTATTTACATGTATCGCTTGGCATGACGTCGACGGCTGTAGCAAAATTCTCTGTGCTGTTGGCACTTAAATGTAAGCTCCCCCGTGTATGGTGGTGAGTTCCGAAGAACTTTATTGCTGCAATGCAATATCTTGTCGCTCCGGAAAATAGGTCAATATAATTGGTTCCACAGCAGAAGTGATATTAGACTCAAGATGAGTGGAAGAGTTCAAATTCTGAAGTGAGAAACTAATAACGGGATTCAAGTTACTAAAATATCACAGCGATTTTAAAACATAAATTGCGAATTTGCGGGCTAGCGGCTTTGAGGGCTATGATATCGGATATTTATATGATCGTTAAATAAACAACTTGAACAACCTTCAATATAATAACTGGGTTATAACAATCGCTTTGTTGCCTGTGATGCTCAATTCGCCAATCGAAATCAATCTAACGGCGTATATACCTTGGCCGAGGTTTGAATCGGGTGTCCTTTGTAGTGGACAGTAATTCTAATGAGCACAACCTCACTTTCTTTCCTGCACAATGTTCACTTATCTGCCTCAGCCGCATATGAATATCACTAACGGAAATGCTTTACTCAACAACCCCGCTGACGGAACCGCTCACTCATTCACCAGTCCAGCATAGCATATCAGAACAATAACTATCCGTTAACTCATTAATCGAATGCTCATTCTGCCATGTCCGCAATCCATTACCGATATACTCACTAACTCCACTATACCTCAGTCGCTCAGTTATATAATCACGAAGTGGCTCATTAAATGAAATCGCCAGCAAATCATTCAGCCATCCACTAGTTCACTCTACAATTCACAAGCTATTCACTAGCTAACTCGGCCATCCACTAACTCACTCCGCCATCCACTAGCTCACTCCGCCAACCACCAGCTCACTCCGATATCCAGTATCTCACTCGGCCAATCCAGTGCCTCATTCGGCCATCCCCTAACTCACTCCGCCATCCACTAGCTCACTCCGACATCCAGTACCACCCTCGGTAATTCACTAGGTCACTCCGCCACCCACTAATTCACTCTGCCGTCCACTAGTTCACTCCGCAATCCAGTAGCTGACTCGGCAATTCACTAGGTCACTCCGCCATCCATTAACTCACACTGCCGTCCACTAGCTCACTCCGCAATCCAGTACCTGACTCGGCCATTCACTAGGTCACTCCGCCAACCACTAGCTCACTCCGCCATCCAGTAGCTCACTCGGGCATCCATTAGCTCACTTGGGCATCCAGTACATAACTCAAATATATACTAGCACACTCGGGCTCCACTAATTCACTCGGCATCCAATAGCTTACTCACTGGCTCAGCGAGTCACTTAGCAATGTGTCAGCGAGTTATGGAGCTAGATAGATATCACGCTGATTGCTGCACTCAAGGAAACAGAGGAGCTGGCGGACCACCCGCGTGTTGCATCCTGCAGGGAGTACGAAAAACACAACCAGAGCGCCGAGACTCTGTCGAGGCAGAAGTGGAACTGAGGCATATCTACATCCCTTCACTCCCTGACTCATCAGATTGCAGGAGTGTGCGAGAGGTCTGACCAGCCCGCACGATTTTACTGTCCAATTCCACATTTTGAACTTTATGTGTGATTCGACATTTGGCTAGGCTGAGGTGAGAACGTTCATATGTGCTTATTTACCGACGCTTCTTTAGTCAAATCCTCTACTGTTTCGTTGAAATGGTTACTTTATTTAGTGACAGTGTTCTAATCACGGAGATTATAAAGCGTCGAATGAATGAAACACAGTCACAAATGGTGGACAGGCAAACACATGCGAGGCGTCCCATATCAGCGTACCACAATGAATTTCGCACGGACAGGATCACTCAGTGTATTAGAGAATTTGGACCAGATTTGAACCAAATACCTCCCGAATACAAGTATAACTCTAGAGCGACACTGCTTATCGGAAGCCACGCCGAATCACTTCAATTCAATGTAAGTTTTTGATAATTAGTTTTCTGTTTAGTTTCTTGGGGTGGGGTGAGACAGTTCACTTGGTATGTCGGCCACTATTTTGCCTGTTGTACCAGCCCCGGATGGTAGAAGAGTATGGAGTATTTGGTAGAATGAGAATTGGCAGGGGAAACCGAAGTACTCGGAGAAAACCTGTCCCAGCGCCACTTTGTCCTCCACAGATTCCACATGGCTTGACCTGGGATCGAACCGGAGCCGCAGCGGTGGAAACCCAGCGACTAACTTCCTGAGCTATGGCGCGCATTGGCAATTATGTCTGCAAGAATTATTATCCTCCTGTCTGTATCGTATTTACAATCCGCAAAAACCGCCCTGTCCAACACACGTTTCCTTCAAATCACTAAACGCAATCAATATCTTGTCTCCTCTGAACTACCCTCAACTGCTCGCACTGTCTGAGGTTGGCGTGATCACACTATGCAACGTTAAATATGCAAAAAAAAAACGGTTCTGTCCAACACACGTTTCCTTCAAATCACTAAATGCCTCTAAGCCTGGAACTCTCTGTACACTCTGTACTTCGAACGTAGTCTAATCTTGCCCATCTTGTATAACATCTCGGCACGGACCACATAGAAAACAAAGCTCTTCCACTGTTGTAGTCCAACCGTCGTATTATTAACAATCTGCTGCCGAGAAATGGGAACGTGTTTACCGAGCCGTTGCCCAGGGCTGATTCGGTCAATAAAGTAAGTGGCTACAGGGTCAGTGCCAGGATTGGATTTTTAATGAAATTACTGAGGCTCTGATGCAAGTGGGGTGAAGTGTATTGGAGATGTTAATCCATGGGGTTCTACTACCAATTGCATTAGTAAGTAAATAACCGACGCTGTGGCAGGAAACCTCGAAGGTTTAACATCGCTGACACCGAATTCTGTCACTGAGCATAATATTGAGCTAGTTCCGGCCATCTTCCCTCCTAACAAACTGTCTCCCTTATAATCTATATTGACCTCATATTCCTTGATGTCCCAAGCTGATGTTTTCCAAGAAATTTACTCTTTGTTACATGTGAAGAAGTGAAACTTAAGATTACCGCTTTATGTTACATTTCTTTTCTTTTTTTCTCTCGCTTGCCCGGCAATATCAGCGCAACTGACGGTAGTTGAGTGAACTACTAGTCACACCGCAATGTCGTGGTTACAGTCCAGCCAAGTGTCAGATGTGGTTATGTCATGTTATTGACAGTTACTTTTAAGTAGGTCACAACTTCTTTATTTCCACAAAATAAATATCCTAGCTTCTGGCAAACCCAAACACAAAATAACAAAGGCTAGTACGCTGTAAACCTAGTTAAAGTAAATAGATTTTTTGAAGTTTATTTTTATAACGTAGCCTATAAACGAAGCAGGATCACATATTGTCGGGAAAGCTACCCCAGGATTTTAGTAGGCTGTATTTCCTTACGCTTTATAGACATTAATCACAGAAATTAATTGAAATAAAGTTTAATTAAAGAAAATTCTATCGGTAATTTCCAAGCGCGTTCCATTTCATAATTAAGACAGATATCTAGCCGAAAACAGATTTTATCTCCTGGAGAAGAAAATATCCAAGACTGTCTTAAGCTGGAAGGACACTCTGGACTCTGGATTTCAGCTTGTTGTCTATTTAGAGTTTTTAAATATGAGCTCTATATTTATACTTTTTATTTGTTTTCATCAGCATTAACTGTATGATTAAAGTTTCCATTTATTTCTTTTCTGAGTTTTTTTTGTCTTTGAGGAATATCCTTTGCTTCATTAAACAAGTTTATCGCTTAATCCGGATGACCTCTCACCCCCATTAATCCTTACTGGCGAGGGTCCATGGTACTGTTATCACAGCTGCACTGATGCGCTGTTTGAGTCAGTAAAAACTGGCCACCTCCCTGGCACACTAACAAGCTGCATTTAATTCCATATGAAGAACTCGTGGGGAGTCAAATTTGGTGATCATATTGGCCTAGTGACAAGACCAGGGCAGTGGACAGCGAAGTGATTTCCCTTCACTTGGCCTCAGAAATCACCGGACACGATATCCCACAACTATTTCTTGTTGAGATATGACCGAAGCGCCGTATATGGATGCATTTGGAAGGTGGCCAAAGCAAACAGTGGATCACTGCAGATGTGAAAACAGTAGCTACAGAGATGGCCCATTATCGGCAACATATATGTCGTCCATTCAGAGGAACGTGTGTGAAAATTTATTGGCATAAACTCTTACAGGTACTCTTAATTTCTTTGAATTGTTTCTTTAATATGTACAGTATAGAGGGAAATTTGTCTGTCTGTCCGTCCGTCCATCTATTTCTCTACAGCCCTTGTGGACCTTGGCCTCTTTTCAATATCTTAATCCATACACAGTCGGTAGGACACCTTGGACGGGGGATCAGCCTGTCGCAAGGCCGCTACCTACACAAAGAATAACAGAAACACAGAATAAACGCACACAGACACCCATGCCTCGAGTGGGATTCGAACCCACGATGCCAGTATTAGAGCGGGCGAACATGGTTCATGCTTTAAACCGCGCGGCCACTGTGATCAGTTAAATAAATATGTCCAACTTGGGGTTCGAACCCACAACTCTGAGATTAAGAGTCTCATGCTCTACCGAATAAGCCAGCCGAGCTCGTCGTTTAGGAAACGCCGGGGCGACTTTCCGGGCATCCTGTATTTACTGTTGATTTCTTGGACGGATTAGTCAGTTTCGAGCCCAGTATAACGGGCCTTACGGAAAGGGTACAGACCTTCTGGTAAGCGAGCCTGAAATTCCGTAGTTGTACAAGGGGCTTTGGCATTTCTCTGATAGTCCTACAGTTGATCCAATATAATTGCAAATTAATCGGTTTTGAAATCGGACGGTCACAGTGTCGCTGAGGTTAAGTACAGTCACATGTAGACCCACTCCGAAGTAACAGCTGTGTAAATAGGAGACAGTGCAACAGCCGTCGCCAGGGAACAGCTCTGTGGACACGTTCTCCCGTCAACGTGAGAACACGCCATAATGAACAGTCGATTTCTCTGCGGCCCGTGCCAGGGCTACATAACGAGGGTAGTTGTTGAGCTTTGCTTTCTCCCCACGTGGAGGCGGGTTCAAATATTTCTACCGTAGCCCTGCGAGTCGTAGGAGGCGACGAAAAGGGAACCTAGTGCCTGGGGGTATAACTGGGTCACCTTGTTCCTGGGGGATACAAATATGGGGACCTTGCTCACCAGTTTTGGGGAGTCTCGAACCTGAGAGATTCGTGATTCCCGTGGCACTCGGTCACGAGGATGACTGTGCTGGCGACGCCCAGTAATAATTGTAAACTACAACCCTGACAATTCTTCAACTGTCTGAGAGTAATGCAAATCTCCGTCTTGAGTCCCAGATGAATGTTTCCACCAAGACAGACTGACCGACTGACCGTCGGTCTTAACATAAATTTGACTTTGGCTTTGAGTCGAGTCACTATAGAGTTGCAGTTGTGAAACATAAGAAGCTGGTAGCTGAGGCCAGGAATAGTTCGGGAATCCAGTGGAAGGGGAACAACTGCCGTTAGAAGCCGGTACCAAGCAACGGCTACAGAACACTGAGAAGACTTTATGTGTGATACAGTTACAATGACCTTTGGAGTGTATAATTTAGGAGACTCTTGTATTTATTTGTAGTTGGGAATGCAAATGTTCAATAAATTAAGTTACCAATGCAAACACCGCCTCTAGTCACATTCAAACGCTAGTCAATCTATATATTAGTGTATATCACTTACACTATGACTCTCGCAGAGTATACCTATAATTTGATTTGTTTCATTCTGGTCCGTCACACTTACAATATTATAAAAAGCTAATATACCTATATATGTTATACACTTGGGCCCTGAGGTCTCCTGAAAATTTAAAAATACAGGCCTGTACATGTGTAGGCACTCTTCTCTCGATCTGTTTTAAAGTATTTATTTTTGGTTTACTTCACGACGTTTTTATTTGCTCAGAATGCATAGTGCCTCATAGTTGTCGAAGGAAGTGGTTGTGGCCTGGTTTGGTTTGCTTTCCATCGACATTGCCAAACTGCGCTCATGCCCCGCCACCCAACTTTCCTACGTAAGGTCGGGGTTATATCATCGCAGAGTCGCGACTTTCCCAATGCGGCGTTTCTGATGCGTTTAACAAACTCACCGCAGTTTAAGTGAGCGATTACATCAAAGGCGTCAGGCGTTGCTTACGCGAACTGGCTGCGTTTCCAACGCCATATGAAAAATATATGAGTCAATCGTAACATTTATACCAAGGTCTCAAAAACGCCGCCTCTTCCCTTGTGTCAGCTGGTTGTGAATACTGCTTTCTTAAGTGTGGAGTTGTCTGCTGCATTTCAACGGATACGGTAATATGGAGGACAACCCTATATTTGGGACATTATAAGTTCTCGTTATCAGAATAGGTGCGAGAATTTAATGACCGGGGAGGCCTGAGAAAAGTGTGAGGACACTGTAGGAATAGCGTTGATGTAAGAAGTAGCTCAGACATTCGTTCCAAATGCGACGTTAGCAACGCCGCGTTTCTGAAGCTGATGGAACCCAGGTTTCAGTAAGGCGCGTTTGTGCCCACCCCCTCACTTTATTAACCCCTGCGTAATGACAATGCCGACAGACTATATTATTCGAACACTAAAGGAACTGAAGAAAACCACGAGGAACCGCATACCGGCGGCCGGTTTTAGAGCCGACATTTGAAGTTGGGACCTCACACGTATGAGAATGAAGTGCTAGCCACTAGACAGCAAGCTCAGGCGAATAAATTAAGGAGGATGAAATGGGCTGACACATGGAGGAGTTGGAAATTTGTGTGAAGTGTTTGCTGGAGACGTCAAAGGGAAGAGATATGGTAAAGATCTACGCTCAGATAGAGAAGCACGAAAGAGAGAGAGAGAGACAGAATTTGCATGAAATTCATCTGAATGATATTTGAAAATTCATTTTTCACCTTACCGTGAATAATTAATGTGCCCATTAAAACGACCAACTGATTAATACTGCTCATTTTTCTGATTCATACGAAACCCATAAACAAAATTCGAGCTAACTGTAATATTAGTTAATGTGAAAGGACGGGATACATACTTCCAGTATTCAAACGTCGGCGGGAAATTCAAACGCACTTACAAAGGACCTTTCTTCCATAACGTTGCCTAGGCAGCGAATGGCGTACACACGCTAGTAGCCACTGCACTGTGCTTTGCTTTAACGCTTACGGAAACAGCTTGAAATTGGTCAGGAGGGCTTTTGCAAAGGCGGAAATTAATTTTCTCGTTAGTTAAAAGGACGTCATTTTTTGATCGGCTTATAAATTATCGGCTTTCAAAGGGAGACCCGCGCTACGCGTTAGTTTGCATATAAAGCGTTCCTGCCGCTATGTCGCACGCGTCTGTCAGTGGCGGCCAGTGGTCGGTAGGAAGCGACAAGATCCATATTTCAGCCCAGGGAATCAATTTTCCCGCTCATCATATGACAAGACAAGAGAGAGAGAGAGAGAGGTTCATTACCTCGCCTTCACAAACACTTGAAAGGCAATGAAAAGGGATGCGAGTGAGAATATAATCGATCTTGTTCTGCCTGCCCCGAAGTCGACACTTTTTGTAGGTAGGCCAGTGTCAAACAAATGACAACAGAGAACGGCAAGTTTCGGCTAAATGGAACCATTTTAAACGTCGATTAAAAGTTTCATGTTCCGGTACTAAACGTCTGCTATATGGCCCGGTTAGTCGCTGGCTTCCCACCGCGGCGGCCCGGGTTCGATCCCGGGTCTGGTAAAGTGGGATTTGTGTTGGACAAAGTGACCCTGGGGCGGGTTTTCTCCGAGTACTTCGGTTTCCCCTGCCAATCTTCATTCCGCCAAATTCTCCATCATAATCACCCGGGGCAGGCAACAATAGGCCAATCAGTGGCCGCCGTACCGAGTGGACCCAGTTGGACTCCACCCCCACTTACTTACTTACTCATGGAGCTGAGCCCTTCTGGAGGAGCCGCCAAATCTGCAGCTACTCAAGAATTTCCCAGCATTTTATGGAACCCGAAGGTTCATTACTGTGTTCACAAGAGCCCTCCACTGGTCCCTATCCTGAGCCAGATCTA
>NW_019737394.1:835731-881406 GCF_002891405.2 Cryptotermes secundus
TTCTAATTTTTATGTTTTTGGACAACAAACGAGAAGACAAAATGTTCTGGACTGAATCCAACCCCCCCCTCACTAAACCGCCGACTAAGCGAATTAAAAAAGAATGTCTGCCATCATCAGATTTTTATCTCTTTTTTTGTGAATGTATAAGGGAATTTACGTCTTAATTTTGACTAGAAACGGTTGCCTTTATGGACGGGTCCTAGAATGCCTGTTTTATAACATACGATAAAAACAGTGAAAACAAATGTAAAAATGTCTCTGTGCTTATTTAAGCAAACAACTGAGCACCACACTATGAAGATGTATGGGGGAGTGGAGGTACAGCCCCAGTATTCCTGATCTCAGCACTAGATGGGAGTCAGTGATCAGCTTCACGCATCACCCGTATTGTAGCCGGAGAAAGAATTTCCTTTGACCCCTGGATTGGATGTTGGATGGGCCTCAAAGACGGTTTGGACTGTGTGGACTAGAGAAAACCTCTTCACTTTGCCGGGAATCGAATTCCGGCCATCCAGTCCGTAGTCCGTCACTATACCGACTGAGCTAAACGGCTCCTAATTAAAATAATAAAAAGGTAAGGTAAAGATATCCCTGTAACAGGGCATGGGGGCCCATAGGGTTGTGAGACCTCGAGGCTCCCATATTTTTTCTAGACAATCGGCTCACAGATGGCGGTAAGGTTGACAGCCTTACGCGTCGTCCGCCATTTACACCCCAGGAAGATTCCTGGTACTCATTTCTGTTAGAGGCTGAGTCGACCCCAGGACCACAGTGCGGCTGGAAGAATAAGGTCAATTGAAAAAAATACACCTCAAAGGACTCGAATCCGCGAGCTTCCGGCTTGTAGCATAGTGCCTCAACCAACTACGCTACCGCGTGATCAAATTAAAATAACAAAATATTTAAAATTAGTAGAAATTTTTATAATCTTGTAATGGTGGCCGCAGTTACGGGCTAAAGTGTATTTCTTTCTATCCACACAGCCCGGCAGGTTCTCCAATTGGCCATGTCACACACACACACACACAGACATATGTATATATACACGAATGTGTGTGTGTGTGGAACACGCTTGTATCACATCTGTAATAAAACTCTACGCAAACGTGAAGCCATTGTTGTGATGGATTTTCATGACTTCCAAATGTCCTTCTGTAATTAATACCAACACTGTAGCCGTGCGAACTTCTGGGGGGAGGGGGGGGGCAACAACATGGCTACTTGATCCAAAGTCCCTAAATGTTTAGGACGAGGAAAGCACTTGAAACATAAGCAGTTTTCCTCGTGGACGTAAATCAGTGACGACAAATGTAAAGCAGAGGTACCCAAAAGCGTATTGAAGGCGTTTGAACAAGGTCCCACGAAGTCTACACCATGCCGTGACGTTCTCACCAGCGGAAGGAAAGCAGATCATCCTATGAAGTGGTTACGTAACTCTGATTGGATTTTATTCAATTATATATATTATGAACCCAAGATTATTTGGTCCTACTGAATTATTAATGTAATTTCCTCCAAATACGATACGTCACACCGATATGACCTGGCATTACTGACACCTCCTCTGTCTGTCTGTCTGTCTGCCTCTGTCTATATTCTTAATAGTATTCATCCTGGTGTGTGTCATAAACAATTCAACAACTGAGTCAGGTATCACTGTACTCATGATGATGACCCAGTATAAGGTTCGAAAAATGTTGCGTCAATAAAAACAAATGTTGATACGATAGTGTCTATTTTGTTTTAAATATCTATCTATCTATCTATCTATCTATCTATCTCTGTTGCTCCCACTTGGAGCATAGGGCATCCGTGAAACGCTTTGTTTCACTTCAGTTTCTTAATCTTAGAGACAATCGGTAGGATTCCCTGAACGGGGGATCAGCTTGACGCAAGGCCGCCACTTACACATGACAATACAAACATAGAATAAAAGCACACAGGCGTCCATGCCTCTAGTGCGATTCGAACCCACGATCCCAGCGTTGAAACGAGGAAAGTCGGGTCGTGCCTTAGAACGAGTGGCCACTGTGATCGGGCGGCATCTCTACCACGTAATAATGACTGTAACATCACAATTCGCCTTACTGAATTCTTTTCTCCAAATGTAATGGCTGTTGTGTCATGTGTATGCATTACTGACTTAGATAATGACATCTCCACCTCGCGAAACGAAATGGTTATCCAGACATGATTCTCTGTCCACAGTTAAATTTCCTTCTTGCCAAACACAGGCCTAATAGTTACATTACCATGGTATAAAAAAAGGTAAAACTATCCCTGTAACAGGATGTGGAGGCCCATATGGTTCTGAGACGTCGAGGCTCCCACATTTTCTAAACAATCGGCTCACAGATGACGGTAAGGTTGTCAGACTTACGCGCCTGCCGCTCTTTACCCCCCGGAAGATTCCTGGTACTCATTTCTGTTAGAGGCTAAGTCGACCTCAGGGTCATAATGCGGCTGGAAGGATTAAGTCAATTGAAAAAATCTAATGACCTCATTGGGAATCGAACCCGCTATCTTCCGGCTTGTAGCATAGTGCGTCATATATCACCATGACTCCGTGTTACTGAACTACATAGCGATGTTCCTTTCAGCTGCAGCGAATGTACGAGTATTATCACTATACGACTGAGAGATCCCGGTTTGTGAAAACACAGAGTACCACATGAATTTAATTAAGGCAACAGAGGAGTGGAATTGCATTGCTCGGGGGATGGGGGGACAAACAGCCGTCATATACGGTAGCAATGACATCCGGCCGACAGGCCTACATCCCGAGGCGGAAGTGACAAGTCGATAAGGAGGGGCGCGTACCTGGCGGCGAGTCAGGGCTTAATTTTAACATTTCAGGGGATATTAATATACCCCACGCGCGCCCTGCCTAATCACTCACTTCGCGTAAGGAGCGGGCGACAACATTTCTTGGCACAGTGTCCGTTTCGTGTTATAAATGCGTATGTCTTCATGGCACTTAGCCTGCTGTGGCAGTTGTTGAACTGTCTGCATTTATTTCGTATGCATCATTGCATTAATTTGACAGACCAAAGGTAGAGCTGCAACTGTCATACAGAGTCACGCGGTGAAGGTCATGAAGGAAATAGAGGTAAAAATCCATACATTTTTAACCTCAGCTTTAGGATTAAGTAATTTTATCCTGCGGATAAACCGGTACAACGAATAGCTTCCCTGACTATTACGGATTATTCTATTAATTTAAATTATTGCCCGAACTAAACGGATTGAGGTATAGAAAAATCTTTTTCGCAATTAACTGTTTTGTGCCAAAGCTTTCAGACATTGAAAAGATAAACATCAGCAACGTAAGTGTTCGGTTCCGAACGATCAGTTTTCAGAGGGGAAATCTCTCTTTTAAATAACGATATTTCAATTTGAAGAGTTTTGTCTTCTGGCATGTAACACCGTGAAGTACGTTAAAAATCAATCGACGTTTTGGAAGAACATGTCACAGGCAACGCTTGCTCCTTGCTCTGTTTGGATATTTTTTTTTATTGCTAGTGGTGTGAAACTAAGTCCCTTGTACTGCGGCCACTTCTGGTCTGTTTTACCAGCCCCAGATATTAGGTGAGGGTGATTGTGGAGCAATTGGTGGAATGAAAGTTGGCAAGGAAAACCGAAGTACTCGGAGAAAACCTGCCCCAGCGCCACTTTGTCCACCACAAATCCCACTTGACAAGACCCGGGATCGAACCCGGGCCGCCGTGGTGGGAAGCCATCGACTAACCGCTTGAGCTATGGTGTGGCCTTTTGATATCTTTCTTAGCTTACTTTCAAACCCTGAGAATGGAGGCATGTCCCTCCGAAAAGTCGGTTTCCTTTCTACGGGCTGGCAAATATTGTATTCCATAGGACAGAAATTACGTAACCAATTCTTTCAGAACCTTAATTCCTATATCTTTGAATCTGCCACTAGAAGAAAGAACCAGAAGCGAACATATTCGACACTGGAGCTGAAGGTTCCATAACTAGGCAACGGGCACATTCCTGACTGTCGTGACAGATACCTTATCAGGACAGTGAATAGGCCTATATTCCGGATTGGCAGAGCAAGCGGTAAACACAGATAACGAGGGAGACATTTGAGACTGGTAACAAAGCATTAATACAATACAATGTGGCATATAGACCCGTTGCTAGGCAATGACCGCGAAATAAGCAACTATATAATGGCCATTACTAGGCAGAGACCCGTAAACAGCAAGAGAGAAAGCGTGTTTTCTCTTTCCTTGCCGATAATCTTATAAGCAGGAGAGGTTAGGAGGAGCAGTTAGATAGACGCTGGGGTTCAGTTGTGAATTGTTGTTGTGTGAACCTGGTAACCGGGGGCGAGGACAGATCGTGAACTCGGAGGAAGGAGAACGGCCGCCGCTGAAGCCGCTACCAAGCAACGACTAGTGAAGACTGTAACCGACTGAGAAGACTTAGTGTGTCCTATAGTAATTCGTGAAGTTTTTAGAACAGTATTATATTTAAGCATCCTGTTGCACTCCATACGATAAATGATACAAACTCCGTCTCAAGTGCAAGCAATATATTTTGTGTCTTTGATCTTGCTCCCTACACTACATGTTTCGGCCTCAGACGGCCATCATGAGGTGTATAGCACTCACGTCGCTGTCACACTGCACCCAGTTCAAAATTTAACATCTAAAACACTCTCCCTGTCATTATCAACTTCTACTTCGTTGATAGCTGTCCACCCGTAGATTACTTCACACACGTTAATTTGACTTTATTGTAATAGCACTTACACAGGGTAAGTACAAATAACAATATACATACATAAGAAAACACCAAATACATAAGATGGTAATACAAATATATTTGTATATTACAGATAACACCTATACAGTGTGGAAACAAGAACTAGCCGCTGCAGCACTTCAAACACAGGGCGAATAACCCTAACAAATTTAAAATTTTAAAATTTGGACAAAAATTTAAAGGTTTAAAATTAGAACTAAAGATTTTATTATGGTGCTATTACAATAAAGTCAAATTAACGTGTGTGAAGTAATCTACGGGTGGACAGCTATCAACGAAGTAGAAGTTGATAATGACAGGGAGAGTGTTTTAGATGTTAAATTTTGAACTGGGTGCAGTGTGACAGCGACGTGAGTGTTATACACCTGATGATGGCGTCTGAGGCCGAAACATATAGTGTAAGGAGCAAGATCAAAGACACAAAATATATTGTTTGCACTTGAGACGGAGTTTGTATCATTTATTTTAGAACAGTGTGAGCATAAGCCTTAGGTGTAGTTACGAGTTGAAAGAGTTTAATAATCCCGATTACCAATCCTAACCGCATCTATAGTCAACAAAATCCTGATAATATCACAAGCAATGTTATGAAACAAATGACAAATTCCCGTCAGGCCTAGACACGGTAGGAGAAACTAGGATCAAGCGCCCTTGTGAAGGCGGTGTCGAATATCTCCACCGTATCCCTGGTGCCTGTGGGTATAACTGTGAGACATACAAGTAAATACACAGACCTGGTACTCCAGGTGGGGGTTGGTCCCAAGGCTGATGACATTGCTCTGTAAAAAAAAAAATATTGTTGCGAAATACGAAGAAGTGAAAAACGGATGATCTAATTCAAAACAAATCTGACAGAATCTTCTAAGGAAGTCTATAGCTGATGATAATGATGATTATGATAAATAGGTTAAGAAGACGAATGCGGAAAACCAAATGCGATTCCTGGGTAGATCAGCTGGAATCAGTGAGGCCACACAAGAAGCAAAGATATTGTGGCATGTAGACCCCTTTCTAGGCAACTGCCACTAGAGAAGAAGCTATACAACAGCCGTTGCTAAGTAACGTCTCCACCAACAAGCATGTTTCCACGGCAACAAAGGAACAGCAATAAAGAACGGTGTCTTTTTGTGTGTGTGTGGTCCGTGCCGAGATGGACAGTCAGTGTAGTTAGTGAGTGGAATAATAGTTGAGTTGAGTTAGTCAGGCAGTGAAGAGTTGGTTGGTGAGTGAGTTAGAGGACTGCTGCTATTGCTATTAAAAGCTGGTAGCTGTGGCTGGGAACAATTCTGGAACCCAGAGGAAGTGAAACGTCGGCCGTCGAAACCGCTACCGAGCAACGGCTAGGGAAGACTGAGAAGACGTTATGTGCGCTGAGGTTTTTTATTGCTAGTGGGGTGGGACTAAGTCCCTTGTACTGCGGCCACTTCTGGCCTATTGTACCAGCCCCAGATGATAGGTGAGGGTGATTGTGGAGCAATTGGTGGAATGAAGATTGGCAGGGGAAACCGAAGTACTCGGAGGAGAAAACCTGTCCTAGAGCCACTTTGTCCACCACAAATCCCATTTGACCAGACCCGGGATCGAACCCGGGCCGCCGCGGTGGGAAGCCAGCGACTAACCGCTTGAGCTGTGGCGCGGCCGTGTGCTGAGGTTACAGTGATCTTTGGAGTGTCTAACTACGTGAGACTGTGGCAGTTATTTGTAGTTACGTTCTGTAAATATTCAAAAAATGCCGTCATGAACCCAAACCCCGTCTACAGTCACATTCAATCACGCGATAATATAAATAATCGAACGTCGGAAACATAATCGATGAACAGCGTACAGTTAAGAGACAGAGAGGACAGGACAAGAGGATCAGTGAGAATAAACTTGCAAAAGAGAGTCTACGGAAGTTATGTGCACCTCTCGGCCTGCCACAATTCCTAAGGTGGACGCGCGGTAATATCACAGATGAAAGACTAAAATGGCAGCAGTCTGCTGCAGAAACTATGAACAGTGGCCACTTGCTAAGCAACAGCTGGACACTTGCACAGACACTCTGAACCGACTCTAGATGCTCTCCACCTGGCGATCGAACTGGGCAAAATTATTTGAAGGAAAAAGTCATTAAACACGTCTGGCTGATTTCAAATCTTATGAAGATGAAAATTCATAATATGGCATTTAGACCGGGTGGTAGGCAACGATCGCAAAATACGCGACTGTACAACAGCCGTTGCTAGGTAACAGCTGCGCAAAGAAACACGTTTCCACGACAATTGCATTGCAACAGAGAAACGGTGTTTTCTGTACCGAGATGTTATAAGCAAGACAAGCGAGAAGGTCGTCAGTTTGTATGTGACTGAGTCGGTTAAAGAACTACTGGGGTTCAGTCACTGTGAGCTGTTGCTGTTGGAAGCCTGTGGCTGCGGCCGGGGACACTTCGGGAGTCCACGGGAAGGGGAACGTCCGCCACTGAAAGCCGCAACAAAGCAACGGCAGTAAAAGTGTGATTGGGCACTAGTGTGTATGTGTGTGTGTGTGTGTGTGTGTGTGTAATAGTGAACTGTGAATTGTGGTGACGCGCTATAGCAGAAGGTCCAATAAATCCGGCTATAGTCACACTGTATAAAATCGTGTCTGCCGGATTATGACTAGTGTCGAGAACAAGAAGAGATGGAACTATACATGCATTCTCCTGAAGGGACTATGAATATGAGGGGTGAGCCATAAAATTTGACCTAGCACTGTGACCTTCAATGATCTATTGTGCTTCCCCTTTGGATTAACCCTTTATTAATCTTACACTTCGAATGAAATGTAGGACAAACTTGACTCGGGATGAGCGCTATCTGAACAAAGACTCGAACCGAATACTTCCCTAACACCAATGCAGAATTCTTTACTATCTAGCCTCTTCATTTTTACCGTATCGATTTGTCTGATCGTCCTATAATATTTCACTGTGCTTCGAAGCAACATATTCGAAGTTCGCGGTTGCAACACATTACAATCAGTCACGGCCCACATTTGTGTATGCAGGTAAAACAAGACATGTCAGAACTGATAGTGTAACAGTATGGTCATAATTGGGGGTCGAAAAACCTAGAAAGAATTCTGCAGAAGTAGACGGCAAGCACACACTTCGATCATGACGATGGAGTCAGTATGCACCCCGAAACATAGGCTCCCTCCGAGATACACGCCTTACAATAACCGCTTACAGCATCTCGGTCTAAGTTATCTTCTACCGAAAAGTGGGTCATCAGGAAACTGGACATAACACGCGAAAACCGCAGCGACATCCTTCACTAGAGACTGGAGATTATGCCTTTACTAACAAATGAATGTGATTATTATTAAAATGACTGTTTTCAGAAATTAACTCGTTCTGAATTTACCTAAGGATAGGGGAAATTCGTGACCGACTGAGCGACTACTAGCTTCTCATGAATAATTCTGCTCCATGTAGCTGGTAGCCAAATATATTTCATTCCTTCCTGATATAGGGATAGATGGAGAAACGACTGCTTGATTGAATCTCCTCTACGCTCCTGTTTGACACGTTTCTTTTATAAATGTAATGTGGCATGTAGAACCGTTGCTAGGCAACGACCGCAAACATTAGCATGTTTCCACTGCAACAACTGCACTGCAACAGAGAAACGGCGTTTTCTGTGCGGCTTGTGTCGAGATGTTATAAGCAGGACGAATTAGAAGCTGTAGTTAGTTAGCAGAGAGAGTTAGCTGAATTGAGTCAGTTGGTTAGTGAGTGAGAGGTAGATAACCACTGGGGTTTAATTTCTGTGAGAAACTGATAGCTGAGGACATGGACAGTACGGAAACCCAGAGGAAGGTGAACGTCCGCCGTTGAAGACGTCACCAAGCAACGACTAGTGAAGACTGTAACAGGCTGAGAAGAGTTAGAATGTCCTATGGTGATTTGTGAAGTGTGTAGAACAGTGAAAGCATAATCATTAACTTGTAGCTACAAGTTGTAAAAGTTCAATAAATCCGATTACCAATCCAAACCCCGTCTGTAATCACACTCATACACGTGACCGTATAAGAAATTTCTGTAAGCTTGAGCTCTCTCACTGTTCAGGGACTACAATATGGTCATGAGCCCCGCAGAACTAGGAACTAAGAATCACTGCGATGGCGAGGGCCAGTAGAAATTTAGCTGTCAGCCAGTCAGCCGGTCGGTCAGTCGGTCAGTCAGTCAGTTTTATCATTGTCATCACGCAATTTCAGGCTACTGTAAAATCGAAATCTTGAGTGTTAACACGCTGCATAAATCCCGTTATGTACAGTAGTACGAGTATGTAACGAACGAGCCAGCAGTCTTTCCTTTCAGTGCATCGCTCCTGTTCTGCGAGTATTTATAATACGTATTTTGATTTGGATATGTGAATTGTTGTATATTATATCACAAAGCAAAAGTAAAAAGACTAAAGTAAAGCTATCCTTGTAACAGGCCGTGGAGGCCTATAGGGTTGTGAGATGTTGAGGTTCCCACATTTTCTAGACAATTGGCTCATAGATGGCGGTAAGGTTGTCAGCCTTATGCGCCGGCCGCCATTTACCCCCCAAGAATATTCCTGGTACTCATTTCTGTCAGAGGCTGAGTCGACCCCAGGGCCATACCTCATCTGGATTCGAACCCACGACCTACGGGTTTGTAGCACAGTGCCTCAACCAGCTACGCTATCACCAAAGACGGTATAAAATTTCTTATTTGTGCATTTTATAGGTGTCA
This sequence comes from Cryptotermes secundus, assembly GCF_002891405.2. Taxonomy (NCBI): domain Eukaryota; kingdom Metazoa; phylum Arthropoda; class Insecta; order Blattodea; family Kalotermitidae; genus Cryptotermes; species Cryptotermes secundus. The sequence continues at coordinate 845,264 of NW_019737394.1, forward strand.
GATGACATTTGACATGGGCCTCGACGTATCAATCGATAACATTTGTGACTGGAAAGGAATACGGGAGAAAGCAGGGGAAGTTGACAGTAGGGAAGCTTATATAGCACATGATGAGAGTTCCCGCTGAAATCTCAATGGACATTAACACTAATTACCTACATCGACGTTTTAATACCTCACTTGTCTACATACAATATGTTTTATTACTACACGTACTTGTTGGGGCACGCAGTAGTGTAGTTGGTTGAGGCACTATGGTACAAGCCGGCAGGTCGAGAGTTCGAATCCTGATGAAGTCATTTGATTCTTCAATTGACCCAATCCTTCTAGCCGCATTATGGTCCTGGGGTTCGACTCAGCCTCTAACAGAAATGAGTATCAGGAGTCTTCCTGGGTTTAAAGGGCGGCTGGCATGTAAGGCTGACAACCTTACCGCCATATGTGAACCGATTGTTTAGAAAATGTGGGAGCCTCGACGTCTCAGAACCATATNTAAAGGGTGGCTGGCATGTAAGGCTGACAACTTCACCGCCATCTGTGAACCGAATTTCTAGAAAATATGGGAGCCCCGACGTCTCACAACCCTATGGGCCTCCACTGNTCACGGCTTCTTTACCGGATATCTTTACCTCTTTTTTAATTTTTATTACAGCTTTTTATCATGATATATTTGCCTTTGACTCTTGTGACAATTTTATAAATTATCAAACAACTTGAAAAATTTTTAACAAGGCCGTTTTCTTGAATTTGATAACGGATTTAATTTCCTTTTTGCCGAAACGCATATAGCCATAACTGGTGATGCGTGTATAACCCCGTCACATAGCATACCCGCCACCTGCCTTGCTCCGTGCTGTTAGATTGTACTGCTGTTCCCTAGTCACAAGCAACGAGCTGAATGGGGCAAGTTCACTTTAGATTTTGAAGGACTATTGCCACGCTTATTGTTAGAACACATAATATATACACAGCACACGCAACCTTCCACAAAACATACTAAGTAAATCCGACCATGTTTTACCTGTGTGACCGACCAGTAACGAATTAATCAAATATACACAGACATCCATGCCTTGCGTGGAATTCGAGCATACGACCCCAGTGCTCGAGCGGGCGAAGAGGGTTCATGCCTTAGACCGCGCGGTCACTCTGATTGGCATTCTACTATAATAATCAGGGCATATTACACCTTGCATTATCAAAATGATGAAATAAAAAAGGGCCTATGTAAGTATGTTCAAATTTCCGGGATCTAGTAATTATCGAGTGATGATCTAACGGTCTAAGTCGCTAATACTTTTTTTTTCCTTGGCACTACAGCCCCAGTGGGCCTAGGCCTACCTCCATGAACTTCTCTGTTCACATCGGTTTTTCTAGATCTTACACATTCGGTAGGACTCCTTGGGCGGGTGATCAGCTCGTCGCAAGGCCTCTACTTGTATACAAACAGAGAAAAACGCACACACACAAACTGAACATCCATGCCCTGAGGGGGATTCGAACCCACGATCCCGGTTTCCAAGCGAGCGAAGACAGTGCATGCCTTAGACCGCTCATCTACCGTGACCGGCTGCTAATACTTGCTACGCGCTTCGTCCTATGTAGATGGAGTGTGTTAATGATTAGGTTACATTTGCAAATAAAGCGGGCCTTAAATAAACTACAATTAGACTGAAAGGTTAAATTTAAAAGACGTACAAGATATGATGTTTCTGTTAAAGAAGCTGATATATTTATAACGTGATGTCTTTGTATACGTTGAGCCGGGATGACGTAGTCTGTATACCGACTCGCTAGGGGCTGGAAGACCGAGGGGTCGGAGTTCGAGTCCCGGTAGGGCTAAGAGCTTTATCATCTCCACATTGTCCAGACCGGCTCTGGAGTTCACCCAACATCCTATACAATGGTGAACGGGGGGTCTTTCCCAGTGGTAAAGCGGCCGGGGGCGTGAAGCTGAGCACTCACCTCCGTCTAGTCCCCATGTCAAGAAAATGTGGATCTGCGCCTTCATGGCGTAGTGCTTAGTTAGTTGAGCACAGGGTCAACTTTACCTTTAACTTATACGTTAAAAAATTAGCTTAGTGGGGGGTGAAGTCAAACTGGGTCCACTCGGGACGGCGGCCACTGATTGGCCTATTGTAGACTGCCCCGGGTGATTATGATGGAGAATTTGGTGGAATGAAGATTGGTAGGGGAAACCTAAATACTCGGAGAAAACCCACCCCAGCGCCACTTTGTCCACCACAAATCCAACTTGACCAGACTCGGGATCGAACCCGAGCCACCGCAGTGGTAAGCCAGCGACTAACCGCTTGAGCTATGGTACGGTTTTACCTTATGCGTTACTGCCAGCAATTACATTACCCGTTGTAGCTATCAGTAGCGTGTTTAAGGAACTACAAGATGGCGAATAATAATGTGGAGATAGACAGTTATTCACCGGCCAAGGAAATACAAGAAACTTGCATGACGTCATGAAATTGGTAAAGACGATACAGACACGTTGTTACAGAGAAATACAACAACGGGAAGAACTGCCGTTACACGATTATAACACCAGTAGAAGGAGTTAACACTCACCTTTGTCCAGAATTATTCCCGTTACCAGAAATCTTCACATTTTCACGACTCTTACTGTGACTACCAGCAAGAAGTGACAACTAGCAATGAAAGGACGGACTTCCGAATTGCCCCATTTAGCTGCATCGTGAATGTTGACAAAACACGAGCTAATATGTAGCAAAAGTATTGCGCCAAAAGAAAAGAACCGACGCTGTGAGTTTTTAACAGAGACAGGTTTGTTTTATCTCGCAACCTCCTACTCACGGTGTCGTACTGAATGTCTAACAGATCGAATTGTTCAGAGACTTTTACGCGTTCAACAAAAACATCCGGAAGAAAGTTAATTCTGGCAAAAATAAACAAGATAAATGTAACTATAATAGATTATGTTAAATTTTATCGCTTATCGGCTTACTATGCATAGAAATACCACGTGGTGTCAAGGGTTTAACGCAGTGCAAGAAAGCAAGTGTATCGCGAGGCGATGCAGTGTTTTCCCACGCGCAGCTGCACTCTCTCACCGAACGAAGGCCCACGCCAGACTGCGCTATCCAGAGGAGCGAGCACGCAAGGCAAGGAGTCAGCGTGTAAGACTGGGTGCGCACCAAGGCAAACGCTGTGCTAACTGCGTCGAAGCGAAATATCAACACGCGTCCTATTTTACCGTCCCGTATCAAATGCCACCAACACACACCACAGTGAACACAGTGTTGTAAGGAAATGTATATTCAAACACAGTTTAAGTTATTGAACTATATTGTTAGCATAAAGTCGTGATCCTTAGGTTGTTAAACGACACTGTATCAGTATCATAGGTTTATAACGTTTAATTTGACAGGAGGACGAAAAACAGAGACAAATAAAGAAAAAGAAATACTATATTCTGAGGCGTTACGTCGTGTATTCTGGTAGAAGTTCAACAACGTTTCAAAAGAACGCATTGCCTCCTTCTTCAGAGTCAAACAGAAAAGCTACACTTAATATTTGTTTCTTGCTTGGGCTGGAGATAAACATAGTATGTTCCTCTGGAAATGACATTAAACGTCTACCCGACTACACGGAATCATGTCAAAGAAGATAGTACTATTCGTAAATAAGGCTGTCTATTAATTAACAGCAAAATAAGTTTAAGTATCCGGAGATATTCATTATTATTAAACTTCAGGAGAGCCAGTGCGTGTGGAATGATGTCAAAAGCAATGCTGAAATCAATATAAATAGAATCACTTTGACGTTGTGAGAAAACTAGACTCACTCACTCATTCACTCATAGAGCTGAGCCCTTCTTGAGAAGCCGCCAATTGTGCAGCTACGCAAGAGCTTCCAGCATTTTATGGAACCCGAAGGTTCATTACCGTGTTCACAAGAATTTTCCACCGGTCCATATCCTGAGCCAGATTAATCCAACCAATATCATCACATCCTATCTAAGATCCGTTTTAATATTGTCCACACACCTATGCCTTGGACTTCAAGGAGGTCTTTTTCCTTCTGGCTTTCCCACCAATATCCTATAGACATTCCTCTTCTCCCCCATTCGTGTTACATTCCCTGCCCATCTCATCCTTCTTGACTTGATCATTGTAATTACACTTACCATGTACTGTCTTCGCTCGCTTGGAAACCGGGATCGTGGGTTCGAATCCCACTCAGGGCATGGATGTTTAGTTTGTGTGTGTGCGTTTTTCTGTGTTTGTGTACAGGTAGAGGCCTTGCGACGAGTTGATCACCCGCCCAAGGAGTCCTACGGAATGTGTAAGATCTAGAAAAACCGAAGTGAACGGAGAAGTTCATGGAGGTAGGCCTAGGCCCGCTGGGGCTGTAGTGCCAAGGAAAAAAAAAATTATACTTGGAGAAGAGTACAAGTTATGAAGCTCCACATTATGCAGTTTTCTCCAACCTCCTGTAACTTCATTCCTCTACGGTGCAAATATTTTTCTCAACACCCTGTTCTCAAACACCCTGGGTCTATGTTCCTCCTTTAATGTCAGAGACCAAGTTTCACACCCATACAGAACGACAGGCAAAATTATAGTTTTGTGTATTCTAATTTTTATGTTTTTGGACAGCAGACAAGAAAACAAAAGTTTCTGGACAGAATAATAGCAAGCATTACCCGAGTTCAATCTCCTCTTAATTTCCTACTGAATCAGGTTAGATTTGTTATAGGCGTTCCCAAATATCTAAACTGTGCCACATTTTCAAAACATCTGTTATCTACCTTCATGTCAGGATTTTGCGAGAAAACTAGGTGGGGTAACAAAATCATGGATGGTAACAGCAGATGTCGATTTGGTTATAGTATTTTGAGAGAAATTAGGCATGGATTGAAATAAGTGTGAAATGTGGTCATGTATGGTGAATTAGAAAACCTTAGCATAATTTTTATAATTAGCTATATGTCTATAATTGCTAACAGAATATTGCATTCTTTTTAAAAGACAGGAACAACTGCTGCTTACTTCCATAAACCAGGAGAAGTAATTTGACATAAACCAAGATTAAAAGTAAACTTGAGAACAGGTACAGAAATTCAGTACCAGTCTGTACAGCAAAACTCGGCAGACAATCTAGTCCGTCTGATTCTGATGGCTACAGCAGTTTTGTAACATTTTGAACAAAGGAGTTTGAAAGAGGAGCCAAGGATAACATTTCAGCACACTGGCTAATGAAAGAAAAATGTTCCGGAACAAATTTTTCTGAAGAGCTTAAAATTCATTTTAATGTGTTTCAATAATATTATATTTGTTTTAAATTTANATTATATTTTTTTTAATTTACATTCATTTCAAATTGTAATAAATATAGTTTTCTATATTTGAGTGGAATATATACTTTCCCAAATTTCTAAAATTTAGATTTTAAATTTCCAACGATAGTTCAAGTCCACGAAGTCTGTCAGACAAAATGGATATTTTAACAAGTTTATGGTAAAAAGAAAAGGGGTCATGAAAACTTCTCGAAACGTGTATAAAAATAATATTTTCTATTTCTGAGCATGAAATTTAATTCCCGCCTAACACAGTGGCCGCGCAATCTAACTCATAAAATGTCTTCTTCCGCTAAAACAGTTGGACCGTGGGTTCAAATCTCACTCGGGACATGGTTGTATGTCTGTTTATTCTGTGTTTGTGCTGCCCTGTGTAGGTAGTGGCCTTGCAACGGACTGATCTCCCATCAAGGGAGCCCTACCAAGTAGTCTATAAGAATAAAATTTCAAATTTAATTAATTCGAAATGGGAACTAACGTGGCAACCTAATCCGTCAAGGGAGAAGAAGAAGAAGAATTTAATTTCCGTGAAAAGAAATGAGAACACTTTTGCTCCTTGATCTTTCCAGACGGATCAGCCAAATCTATGACCTGGAATGCAGAAACGTGATGGGTTCAATCTGATCATATTTTTTTTAAAACAGCCATGTCCGGAAACGCTTCCTTTTGGCACTAAGAGCAACAAATTTTTCGATAGGATGCATAAGTTTTAGGGGATGTTATCTTTGTTTCACATTATAAAAGTTGTTCAAAATGGCTGCTGCCAACTTCGTTGCATGTTCTGCACCGCCTGGCTATGTTATGCTGAACTATGAAATATTCCGGGCACTTCCCGGATGGTTACAGCTGCTACTGCAATTCTTGCCACAAGATCATGTGATGTCTCCACTGGAGTCTCGTACACCAGGCTTTGCATGTACCCCCAGAGAAATAGTTCCAATGGAGGTAAGCCAGGGTTACAAGGAGGCCAGATTATTGCGCCTCCACGTCCAATCCCTCTGTTGCCAAAATTTTCATCCAAAAACTCGCAGACAACATTAGTGCAGTGTACCGGGGCGCCATCATGTTGGAACCATATTTCACGACGGACTTCCAAAGACACCACTTCCAGAAGTTCGGGTAAGGTCTTTGGGAGAAATGTGAGGTAAATATCACCAGTGAGGATGAGGTGGACAGGTCATGTAGCACGAATTGGGGAGATGAGGAATTCATATAGGATAATGGTGGGAAAACCAGAAGAGACCACTGGGAAGACCAAGGCGTAGGTNACATCCAAAAACTCATAGACAACATTAGTGCAGTGTACCGGGGCGCCATCATGTTGGAACCATATTTCACGACGGACTTCCAAAGACACCACTTCCAGAAGTTCGGGTAAGGTCTTTGGGAGAAATGTGAGGTAAATATCACCAGTGAGGATGAGGTGGACAGGTCATGTAGCACGAATTGGGGAGATGAGGAATTCATATAGGATAATGGTGGGAAAACCAGAAGAGACCACTGGAAAGCCCAAGGCGTAGTTTGATGGACAATATTAGAATGGATCTTAGAGAGATAAGATGGGATGGTATGGATTGGATAGATCTGGCTCAGGATATGAACCGGTGGAGGGCTCTTGTGAACACGGTAATGAACCTTCGGGTTCCATAAAAAATGCTGGGAAATTCTTGAATAGCTGCTGAATTGATGGCTCCTCCAGAAGGGCTCAGCTCCATGAATAAGTAAGTAAGTAAGTATGTATAAGGGGTGGGCCTTCTTGGCCCTTGCACCGCGACCACAGTGTAAGTAAGTAAATATCACCAGTAAGCCACAGAGGTAAGAGGTAAGGGCGTCCTCCTCCTCAGTTCAGACGCCCTAGCGCGTAAACAAAGCGTTTCCGAACATGGGTGTACTAAAAATTATGGTCACATTGAACCCATCTACCGCAGAGCGTTGCAACATATATTTATTTACACATATATAGATACATATATAAGGTAAAGGTATCCCTGTAACAGGGTTGTGAGACATTGAGGCTCCCACGTTTTCTTTAGACAATCGACTCACAGATGGAGGTAATAGGGCTGCCGATGAGTACCCCGTCCCCAGCTGAAAGCCTTTCAAAAGATATATCAGATTTTCGTTTAGATTATAACTAAATTAAATTATTTATTATTCATAGGAGTAAGGATAGCTCAGCCGGTATAGCGACAGGCTACAGGCTGGATGGCCCGGATTTCAATTCCCTGCAGTGAAAGTTTTTTATTTTCTCCACAGCTTCCAACCGACTCTGGAAACCATCTAACCTCTTACCCAACGGCTACGGGGGCCTCTTTCCTTGAGGAGGTAAAATGGCACGGGGGGTTGAACTGGCAACTCACCTCTATCTAGTGCCGAGACCAAGAAAGGTGGAGCTGTACCTCCACCCCATGTGTCTTCACGGCGTAGTGCTTAAGTAATTACGCACAAAGATATAACAACAAGAACACTAGCAATAAGCAATAAGGTAATTATAAGAAAACTAAGAACAACAATAATAATGATAAAGATTAATTAAATCTTAATTGCTTCATACACTTCCCTAGTAGCAAAACTTAAGGGACGGGCGAGTTGTGCAGCAGAAACAGACTAACAGATTCATACAACGTAATAACTTATACTCACTTGATTAGAATGAACTAGGGTGCGAAGGTAGGAACTCTGCCAACTTGACAAAGAGGAATTCCAAAAAATGAAAGACAGCACAGCCGGTCTAACTTCACTTGTCATCATGAATTCACACACTCCTGTTGGTCGGTAGGGCGACCACTACCATGCTTTCGTGGCAATAGGTGTAACATGTTCAAACACTTATCCGACCAACACACTTGCCCCACCCCAGCTTAGTGACAATACGTCCTGACTGGAAGCCAATGCGCCGTTACGAAAAACAGTGAGTATGGAAAGAGACAACATTTCCTGACTCGCTCAGTAGTATTACATTTTCAAGGAATATCTTGCACCAAGCAGCTGGGATATAGGAAGAAAGGTAAAATCACAGCAAGGACAATAGGACAAGACACATATCCATGCCTCGCTCTGGATATGAACCCACGAACTGTCTTGTAGCCTCTTTCAACAACTTCACAATAGTAATATGTATGATTACTGAGGACTGTAAAGTGGAGGAACTAAAAATTCTTTTGTTGGAGCTAAATAAAACTGTGGGAAAAATCTTGACGGTATCAGCATGATTTTCCTTGTCGGTCCCTGGGTGCCTGTCTGACAGGGCATCACCCGGTATTCAGACTGCAGGCTTTGTGTCTGTGATGCAGTGAGACCGCAGAAGAGAACTTTGAAGTACCGATGTGTCTTGTGGCTCAAGTAGCCTCAAGAAGTGCAGTAGCCATGCCGCAGCCAGCAGGTGATTTAATGCAAGTGCTGCTCTTAAAATGGCGACGTGAGAGGTGTATCTCACATCACAAGACACTCTCAAGAGAAGGGGGATAAAGTGAGGTGTAAAGCGAGAAATATGACTAAGACTCATAGGAATGTTTATGAAGAAAAGATGAGGGGGAAGAAACAAGAATTTGTGGGAATCGATGGAAGATATAATTTGTGATTGAACCCCAGCCCGGAGGGGGGGTGGGTTGTCTTGTTAGAATCCAGTTACTGTTAGGGTGTTTTGTCGTACAAGCTACTATGTGGGTTCATTGCCTCTATAGTAACTGTCACGTTTATGAGTGACTATAGACGGGGTTAGGATTGGTAATCGGATTTAGAGAACATTTACAGAACGTTAACTACTAACTACCACGATCTCACTGCAACTACAGCACACATAAAATCTTCTCACTTTTCTCTAGCCGCTGCTCGGTAGCGGCTTCCAACGCCGGTCGTTCCCTTTCCTCTTGGTTCCCGAACTGTCCAGTTACCGGCTTCTCACAGCAACGGCTCAACAGCAACTGAGCACCATCAGTCATCTGACTAACTCACCAACTCACCAACCAACTCACTCCACTCCAACTCTCAGGCTGGCGGCCATCTCACATCAAGCTCCTATTTCTGACTGACTGCAGCTCCCAATTTGTGCAGCTTATAACATCTCGCCACGGACCGCGTATAAATTACCGCTCCTAATTTGGCAGTTCAATTGTTGCTTATCGGATAGCGCATAAAACACAGTCCCTTTGTTGCTGTATCTAATTGTTGTTTAGCAACGGGTCTACATGCAACAATATTTAAAATGTTATAGTTAAGCGTGGAGCATTTGACTCGCTAGAGGGCGTACCGTTTTATTATTATTATTATTATTATTGGAGGGGGTGGGTTGCCCCATGCACCGTGACTAATAGTCTATTGTACGTCCCCCTTTGATATTCTACCAGTCGCCATACCCTACTGGTACTGGTGCTTGCTATCAGCCCCGTTCAGCCAACGAGGTCGGCCCATCTATCGGAGGCATTGGTAACTACTTGGGCGGGAGACTTTGCCTAATTTTGCTCAGAGGCCTCCTAGAGACATGAGGATCTTTTACGTGCCGTAAATCTACGACACAGGACCCACGGCTTAAAGTCCCTCCCGGAGGACTTGTTCCTTGAAATTTTCCGCCATTAAAAATTCAACGACCTCCGCCGGGTTTGAACCCGCGTACCTTGAGTCATGAGGCGGGAACGTTACCCCTAGACGTACCGTTATTGGTAAAAGTACAGCCAATTCAGATACATTCAGCCAGATTACCTCCACAAGGTACTGAAAGTTAACAAAAACCTTAGAGTTGTTTATGTGAAAATCGCCAATCTGTACTTTGGTACCCACTGGTCACTGGCCACCATCCTATGATAGAAAAAAAAAGAATAAAATATCTGCAACGCTTCACATAGGCAACAGCATTAAAAGAACTTTTCCTATTCAGAGGTTCTGAAAATCTATAAACATGCCAAGATCTCGAGATCGCTTTTCACACAATCGCAACGCTATCGCCATCATAATCATCATCATATTGCGTAGACTTACACGAGGAAGCAAAATGAGGATGCAACAAGCAGCATCGAGCAATGCCATCAAAATAGTTCCAAAAAGATTGTGCTGAGGCATGAATCTATTTATTACCGCACAAGTATTTTCTCGTTTCATTCTTCTGAGCATTTTCCCACGCAAGTTTATCCCCCGCAACTGGAAGAAACACGACACGACAGTTTCAGACAGGTATTTGGCCATATTTTATATATTTGTCATTTCTTCTCTTCATAATTGCTCTTTTATACATCCTTTCGTAACTAACTGCACGTAGCCGAGCACCTCTTGAGAAGCCACGCCAGTTTTGCAGATACTCAAGAATTTCCCAACATTTTATGGAATACGAAGGTGTATTACTGTGTTAACATGAGCCATCCACTGGTCCCTATCCTGAGCCAGATCAATCCGGTCCATACAACCCCAACCTATCTCTCTAAGATGCTTTTTAATATTATCCACCCACCTATGTCTTGGTCCTCGTAGTGCTCTCTTTCTTTTTGGATTTCAAAACCCTATATGCATTTCTCTTCCCCTTCAATTGTGTCACATTCCCTGCCCATTACATCCTACTTCACTTGATTATTCTAATTACTAGGGACCGGATTTTAATGCAAATGCATATTTCTTTCTTGCAACCAGAAAGTATGCATGTTTGGATATATGTATGAATTACTTCATTTCTTAAATTTTGGACATGGTTTGATGGTGCATATAAATGCATATTTTGCCTGTTTTTTGAATAAGCATCATATTTGCAAAGATCTCTATTTATAATGCATATTTCCTTTTTAAAATGTTTATCATATATATTTTTTAATTTTATGTTCAAATTTTCAATCATGGTCGTGTGTACACAATTTTCTTTTCTGTATTAGAATATGTTGCATATTTGACTCCACATTTCGTCATGATTGATGTTTCTGATGCAATACCCAGGACGGGACTTCCCCGATCCCTCTACTCGTAACTTACCTCATCCCTGTGTAAGAAAATCAGACTCCTACAAATTGAGGATCCAGTTATACTTACAGACAGCATAAGTGAAGTATTTATAATGGTGAACATGTATGATTTCAATGGGATCATTTTATTAGTCAAATAAGCAGTAAACTTTTGAAATCACATACATATATTTTACAGATACATTGGTAAGGTTTTCACTGTTCTTTGGTATGACAGTGCATACATATTGCACTGAGATTCAACTAGATGTAGTGAACACTAGGCCTGTGTGTATATATTCAATTTATGATTTACTTAAAATTTAATATTTAGCTTGTAACCTATCCTTCTACGACAGTACTCATTTCAAAAAGCTCAAATTCATTCAACCATTTCCATTTCTTTGATGAAATAGCTTGAGTTCTACCCATATGGCTTTGCATACTAACCAAAGTCTTCTGTGAATTTTCTCACTTTCTTGAAATAATTGTTAAAGAATATTAAAAAAAAAAGAGACTGCTCCATCATCAACCTTCTTTCTGCATCACATAAATTCACACTTCGGTGGTCACATCATATTAATACCTTCTCCACAAACTGAATGGCGAAACTATTTGTCACAATTACAGAAGCAGATAATATAAGATAAAATCTATGAATAAGACTCTGTAAGAGTTTTCTATGAATGAAATGAAGTACACATGGAGTATATGAAAACTGATTTATAAACCAAACCATTAAGATGATGGGAAAAATGAGTGTGTTTCAGGCATAACATGCACGAACCTTCTTTGTTAGGTTGTGTGAAAGTACACACCACTGGAGAGCAAACTTTTCTGCATAGGGTGAACTAAAAGCGACTAGCATGGGACACAAGCCAAGCCATGACAACAAAATATTTTTTTTTCAACAGAATATTATGTTACAATCAACACAAGTATTCACATTTGATACACATTTTATTTTTCACTACATGTGTTGAACCTAATTTCTAGAGCATCTTCAATGGTACAATACTCAAAAACATCAACTTATTGAACTTTCATGCCTAAATTCTACTGAACTTTGGCCCTTATTCATGTGTTCACATTTGGATGTGTCATCACTTTGGCTAGCTATCCATTGATGAATAAAAATAAACATACTAAATTATGAAAACAATAAAAATGAATTAAACAGAATGTAAATTGTAGATTTACATATAAGTATGCAGGCAATAAAAATCAATTAAATAAAATAAAAATTGCATACATATTGTACTGTGTATGTATGAGATTATTGTTGCTTAATTAAAATATCTGTACTAAATAATACACAGGAAGTGTGTGGTTTCCTGCAGTCATGGTAAGTTGGCTAGACTATATTTCTTGTTCCGACTCAGGTGGCCGTTCTCAGATGTAGTCCATGTAACACAAAATACAGTGTAATGTTGGCATAGCATGTACATGTTTCTTTGTATTATGAGGATTTGTATTACATTTTCCTTACTCTTTGGGGATTTACTTGATTGAATGTAACATGATCTGTACTGGTGGTATATTGTGTCTGTCTGGTTGGTGTTGTAGTGTTGTCTGTAATAATACAATATTTGTTCTAATATTCACATTGTGATGTGTGGTAAATTTGGCTACTTGTCTGTTAATTAGCACACACTACACCAGTGTTGCACTATATTTCAGGTTACAGGCTACATCTGAATACAGTGACAAGACTCTGAAGAAGAAATGCCATCAAGTCAACATAACACGATTACAGAAAACCAGAGAATCTCTACATTATTTAGAATGAATATTTTAATGTATGCAAAAGACATAACCATCTGAAAAAATTACTTCATACCCACACAAAATACAACTTATATACAAACACACAGATTTACAAACTGATCACATATCCAAATGTGAACATAAGAAACAAGGGCCAAATTCAGTAGAATGTAGGATTGAAAATTAAAGAAAATCTGATGATTTTGAGCATGTGACTTGAAGATGACCCAGTAACAAGGGTTGAAACATGTAGTGTATAATAAAACATAGAGAATGTTACATACCATGTTGATGGTATGGTATGTCTTCTTGTAATAAACACGAAATGCAGAAACCAAAGATCTGTGTTATGAATTTACATGGCAAAAATTATTAGTATTAATGAAAAAAAAAACATTAACATAATATTTTAGAAACTGGAAGACTGGAAGTATACTAATGTCAAGCTTCCCGCTGTTTCTTTGCCACCAAGACAACCACCGCAAGCATGTGGGCAGTAGTAACACTGGCAGTTTCCAATCTTTGGAATCAATCAATGTCCAATCAATGGACATTTGTCCATGGTAGCACAGTCACCATGTCAATTATATATTGACGTTTGACCAGAGAGGGTTAACTCGTTGCTTCTTGGGACATGACCTGATATATTTTTGATTTCATGAAGAGCTGGACCACCATTGAGTCCTGGTTTGCAAGGCTAGGCCAACATGTTGCATTCCTGACACCATTCTTATTTCCATATGAATAGTTACATTAACAGAATGCCACATTCTGGCCCTCAGAAAACCCAAGGCCTTCTGTTGCTAACCAGCTGAACCCAAAGAGAATTGTATAATCAAGTGGTACTGTCACTTTTGATATCCATATGAGTATGCTAAAGGATGAATTCTTCCATTTCCTGCAGTGGTCATTACCACGAATAAAGTCTAGTTTGAACAAGATGATACCAAACGTTTGTTCACACCAGCAATGGTATTCTTCAGCATCCTTCTCCTGTATCATGAAGAGTACACCATCAAACTAACACCCTGTGTTCTACAAGAACAGATTATTATGGCCATTAACTTCATTAGACCTAAACCTGTTCTGACTATCTTTTGAGGAGTTATATTCCAGAAAAGTGATCAAATAATCCAGGAATCAAGAATATCCATTCATGCAAGAACTGAACACCTTTCTACAGCAACTATGACCAAGATTCAGCAAAATTTCACTGTTCATCTGCATAAAGTTTGTGACCTTAGTTCATCTCACACAGAATGCATTTGGTTTAATATACCAAAGGTGCATGAAGGTCTGTAGAAGATTTGTATTACATGAAAGATGAGAATAATTTATAGAGATTTCCAGCCTTCCACAGTTTCATAAAACTGGCTCTCCTAAGCATCATTAAAATTTCGAATTCAAAATTACAAAATTCAAATTACCTAAGAGCCTGATGCCAATCATTTATCTGCTCACGTTAAGTCATGGGTACTCACGTCAACTCACCGTGTGCATTCAAACTCACGGTATGATAAAAAACCAACAGCCTGTACACGTTAGAAGTAAAATGTATCCATATTACAGCTGATACTGATACTCTGTCATTCTGAATACATTTCTTGTGCCTCCATAAAAAGTTGACATTCAAACTGTGAAGTTCTTTATGGGAACTAGAGTAAATGCCCCTTTATATTTCAGTTGTTTGACAGTTTGACCTGTAAATGTTCTGCTATATGGTTCCTTATAAATAAAAGTCACATGGGGTAAAGTCTGTGGAGCCCACTTTCTCCATAAACCACTACCAACTACTTGGTCTGATTTGGTTCTCTTCTGCCCAATAACGACCCTTCTGTCTTAACTTTATTTAAAATTATATTGTGACGTATTGCGCTATGGAAGACATCCCCTCCACCGTCAGCGGTGACGTAACAACATTGAGTGCTGCTGCTGCTACAGTAACAGGCCAGTCAACACTTCGCCCCCTGCCCCGCGGTGACATGGCACCGCTGCCTACTGTGATGTAACATGTGACACCGCTGTTGACACAGGCAACAGGGAACGGTCTAAAAAGCCAGCTGAGCAGTATGTGAGACAGTGTGTGAGCAGGAGCGACACAGTGTGGACCGAACAGCCGCTGAAGACAGTTGACATACAGCAGCAGTCACGGGAAGAAGAACTGAACGCGTTTAGAAGATTTGATGTGATAATTTGTGATACTGCAGATGGCAGTAGTAATTGGGAAACTGTGAATTGTATAAGTGTAAGAGCGAGTGTTCAATAAATTTGCTATATCAAATAAGGTGTGAAGTTACTTGTTGCGTGACATATACCCAACACGTTACAATATGAATAGTAATGT
This sequence comes from Cryptotermes secundus, assembly GCF_002891405.2. Classification (NCBI taxonomy): domain Eukaryota; kingdom Metazoa; phylum Arthropoda; class Insecta; order Blattodea; family Kalotermitidae; genus Cryptotermes; species Cryptotermes secundus. The sequence goes on from NW_019737394.1 coordinate 860,625, forward strand.
CTACTTCTGCTGGTTTGTTGCTTGGCTTACTGCTCTGAGAATTATAAATCCAACTGATTGAAAGTTTAATATAGTAGCAGGGAGTCAGGACTACACTGAACATGTAACACATAAGCTAGCTACACAGCAACTGTTCAACAATTTATTGGAATGATACTGAAGATGAATTACATTGTGTACAGGATATTGGTTTGTCAACCATGCCACAACTCTGCATATGCACGGCCTGAGTTGATGCAAATATTGTGTAGCTCTTCTGCCTGAGAAGCCGAATGACTTTCAGATGGCTCTCACATAATCTCCCTCTACTAGTGTCCAATGAATGGACACAAGTTTGGCCCAAATAAAATTTATTAAACAACTACCATGATGTAAGATTTGAGGCTTTCACGGCGGTGACTATGAAGAAAGCAGTCTTCTGGGATTTGGCACCGTGTATATGTGGTGTTAACCGACGTTTCGGAGGAACGTNCATGATGACTTAATATACTCCTTCTCAACTACTTTACAACACAGCCATACTGAGAAAGTCTTAAAACACAGATTTTGTGGGATTCTTACCAAATAACAAGCAAATTATATCAACCACATGTACTAACTCAAAAGTGCTGAAAACTCTGAAATTCTCAAAAGAATGGTTCGGTCTAACTTTAACAATAACACCTGCAAAACTGCTTACACATGTAATCATACAAGCAACTGTCTTTCTCAAAGCATTACTCCAGCACACAATATCTGATACCAGAAGTCACAGAAATCAAATTATGTTTTCCTTGCAGTACACACATTTGAAATTCAAGACCAGGAATATACATACACCTCGGCCTTTTGATACTAAAGTTAGAACTTAAAACAATATGAATCAGATGTTATCATGATTTTTTGATGCTGCAAATTGATGGACTGTTGTAGTCCTGGGACAGTGACCACACAATATGCATCACTCTTTTCAGTACAAACACATGTCAACTGTGCACCAGCAACTAGCAGCTTTACAGAAGCTGTGGTAACTGTGAGTACAATGACTTTGCATGTGTATGTTCTGTTTGAGACTTTACATCAATTTGGAACATGCATTATTACTGTTTCAGTAAACACGGATACTATGAAATCTATTATTAATGGCACTTGCAGCTTTGTCATTAGGGTCAAACTGGTTGCGATACCGATATGCGATTGCAGCGGCCACCACCTGAAACACATCACATACTCTCAACTTAGAATACATATACAAAAAATTGCACTTCAGCATATGAATATCCTTACGTCCACCTTGTGTTTAGATTTTTAACAGAAGAGCCATTCTAAAACACAAACATTATATATATATATATATATAATATTTAAAAAAATAATACCCCCCCATGCAAGCGCACATAAAGACACATATAAAAACTGCTTGTTGGGGTTACATATAGACTACATTCAAGTGAAGATGTAACCAAGTTTTTTCCTTTCTTTCTTTATACAGAATGTCCCATTCATCTTGAGAACTTGAAATAACTCTTCTATTTTGCATTGACTAAAAAGCTTTTGAATAAAGTTGTTTGGTTTTGAAGTGGACTCATGAGACTATATACAGTTTGCTTGTAACATTTTTTGTTAATAAGATATCAAGGTTGCTAACAATTTTCTAAATGGCAACCTGTATTTTTTATTTGACAAATTAAAAACTATTCTTACAAAGTACCATTCTGATTGTAATAGAATGCAACAATATGCAACAGAAGTCAAATATCTGAAATATAAACCTGAATAAATACCTTAGTGTTTTGAGCCAACAAAAGGATTTACAAATGTGATCAAAGTGCTGATCTTTAAAATTAAGGTAGAAGTGGAATTGTTGGATGATCATTCAATTACTCGTGGATTCATGGTGGCATACTAATCACTAATATATTGCCGTGTATTTTCCAGTGTTGTCAGAACACCATGGTGCAGAATGCCCTTCAGATTTCCCCATAAAAAATCTAATGGTGTGAGATCGGGGGAATGAGGAGGCCAAGTTCCACAAGTAACTTAACAATCAAAGCAGTCATTCGTCCAACAATTGCAACTCTGCATTAACTCTGATGGTCTACATTTTGGGCACCTTTGGCAAATTCTCTGTGATCTCAAAATAATGATTTATTCATTCTAGTTGATATTTAAGATATGTCACTCCTGTACTGTTGTGTTCTAATATAATCAGGATGGTACCTTGTAATAAGGTTTGAATTTGTCAAATAAACAAAATTCGGTGCCATATAAGAAGTCATAGTGACCTTGATATATCATTAAAAAATTACATAAACAAATTGTATGTGGTATATCATGTGTCCCACATTAAACTGAACCTTTATTTGCAACATATTTTATTCAGTGATAAATAAATTAGTTACTTTATATCAACAGCATTGGGTCATCATCAGCTGTTTAACATTTCTCATTCCAAAACAGCATTTTATCTGGGCAGTGTTATGAAGTGAGGCACACAAGCAAATGAAATTCTGCGATGCCAACACTTATAAACATTACTTACTTACTCATGGAGCTGAGCCGTTCTGGAGTAGCCGCCAATTCTGCAGCTACTAAAGAATTTCCCAGCACCTTATGGAACCCGAAGGTTCATTACCGTGTTCACAAGAGCCCTCCACTGGTCCCCATCCTGAGCCAGATCAATCCAATCCATACCATCCCATCCTATCTCTCTAAGATCAATTTTAATATTGTCCACCCACCTACGCCTTGGTCTTCACAGTGGACTCTTTCCTTCTGGCTTTCCCACCAATATCCTATACGCATTCGTCTCCCCCAATTCGTGCTACATGCCCTGCCAACCTCATCCTCATTGACTTGATCATTCTAGTTATACTTGGAGAAGAGTACAAGATATGAAGCTCCTTATTGTGCAGTTTTCTCCAACCTCCTGCCACTTCATTTCTCTTCAGTCCAAATATTCTCCTCAACACCCTGTTCTCAAACACTCTCAGTCTATGTTCCTCCCTTAATATCAGAGACCAAGTTTCACACCCATACAGAACCACAGGTAAAATTATAGTTTTGCATATTCTAATTTTTTTGTTTGTGGACAGCAGACGAGAAGACAAAAGGCTATGGACTGAATGGTAAGATTACTATGTGAAATTCAGGAGACAGGATATTATGATGCATATCATAGGACATTCAGTCTTTAACCCTCATACTTCTACAAACTTGCCCATATCTCAATGTTGTAATATAATGAAGCGTTTTGAAGCACTGGCCCCTTTAAAAGTGTTCTTACGGTATGCATGTCTTTCACAGACTTGATAAATACATGCACACTGCAAAGGTGCAAACAGACCCCGTTTGCAAAAAAGCAATTGCCAATTAATTATATGCACACTCACAACACCACTTCCACTTTTAAGCTGTCTAACAGCAGATATTTGTAATATCACAAATGGAGCCATCTACACAACAATAGTATCTATGGATGTAAACAGAAACAAATTGATACTAATGTATCACCATTCATTTACAGTGCAAAGGTGTTCTGCTATATGTTTCGTCCTTCAAGAAATCATGAGGAGTATTTACAAGAATTCAGTCTTAGTTTTTGAACTGTATTTTAATATGAATCCATATTATTATAATTTGTTTTATTTTTGACAATGAATACTATACTAATAATATCTAAAAGTTTGTGATGATGGTAAATTGTTACAATTAATATTTTGTTGGACATTATCCATCATCTTGTCTATTCTAAAAAACAGTCTAATTTCAATTAAAAAACACGTTTCGGGAACTGGATTCTGTCCCCGTCTTCAGGTAAAACCTACTCAGTTGGGTCCAATAGACAGAGCTAGCCCCTATCTCCGGACAACTATGCCAATTTCCGAAGGGATTCATAAAAGAAGCACAACTCAATCCATCTGTGAGAGCTAAGAGATATTGAAGCTATCATAATTTGAGGCTTAGCACCAGAGAAAGAAATCATACCGGGAGAGAAGCAATACTCCTTGTGGTATACAAGCACAACAAAATCATCTGTGGGAGCTAAGAAATATTGAAGATATCATAATTTGAGGCTTAGCACCAGAGAAATATCGTGAATGAAATCATACCGGAAGAGAAGCAATACTCCTTGTGGTACCAACATATGAAACAAATAGTTACCCAACTAGCTAGCTCTGTCTATTGGACCCAACTGAGTAGGTTTTACCTGAAGACGGGGACAGAATCCAGTTCCCGAAACGTTGTGTTTTTTAACAGAAATTAGACTGTTTTTTAGAATAGACAAGATGATGGATAATGTCCAGCAAAATATTAATTGTAAGAATACTATACTATTGGTAAATAAATCTAATACACATTAAAAATACTCTAATAATACTGTAACGTGTTTCCTATGTGAAGTGACAAATAACTTCTCGCCAGTCTATGATCTAGCAAATTTATTGCACACTCGCTCTTACACTTATACACTTTACAATGTCACAATTAATCCTTCTGCTGTAGCCACTTCTCGATTTCACTTGGCAAATGCTAGATTTCAACCACTGTGGCGGCCACTACATTTCAACTACTCGTAATTCGTAACTGCCTCAACACTGACAAGTACTCTCGTTATGTAGCTTCCGCACTAACCTCACAGAAAACGTGTTTACCAATTGCCTAGCAACAGTCTCTGCATGGACTCCCCTGTTTGACGTCACAGCCTAGGGGGGAGGGGTGTTTACCAAGCGTTGTTACACAATGAAAACTCTTTGCTACGGATATTCCTATGCAACGGTCTCAACAATTTCCATTGTTTCGTTGCTCAGCGATGGACAACATGCAACATATTACAATATAGTTTTTAATTCTATTTAGATATTAAGACTGATAAATTCGTATATGGTTTGGATTTTAATACTATATAGTTACCAATGTAGTTTTGTCCTTGAAGATAAAACTTAAAAATTAATGATGAAAAATTTTTCAAATTAACTACTCCAGTTACACTTGAGTAACTTAAAATTTAGGAGTAGTTTTTGGGGGCATCAGGTTTTGTTGCAAACGAATAGTGATATATTAATATCAATTTTTCTTTGTGCACATTCGTAGATATTTTTAACATGCAGACAGCCCCATTTGTGATATCATGACATACATCAGGATGCATACCATAAAGAGATATTTGTAAATTACAATCAAACATACTGTCTGAAATTCCCGTGTGCGATGATGCGAATGAAGAGAAAATGCAGTTACTGTACCTTCATATTATTATGTACATTTTTAAACAATTTTACATTTACAATTCAAGCTGACGTGAATATGTCTTCTTTCTGATATGTATAACATACTCATACATAAACTTGTTTCCATCAGGAATGTGTTGAGAACCTTCAGAGAATTTAAGTAACACCTGAGGATCTTGCAGCAGTAACCACATCCTGTCTTGTTGGATGTAATGCCATGCTGTCAGGTAGAATTGTACCGACATTTTTGAGAAATGTGATGTCCCTGTCATCAGGCTAGAGTAGTGATCACAAAACTTCTACCAGACTATAGGCATCATATCACAGAAAATAGTTTCCTTGACCAAATCTAGTTTGCTCCAATGAATCCCTTCAAACTCAATAATTTACCCAAAGCTTAAGCGATGTTCTCAGACTGAGGAAACCAACATCATCTGATGGCATTAAGTTCAAACTCTGTACTGTGGTGAATACTGCATCGTCATGTATATCATGAAGACTGAGCTACATCCCAACAAAATAAACAGAAGGATAACTTCAACCTGAGCAAGTCACAGAAAAGCATGTAAATGCAAACAATTCCTTGCTAGTGCTGCTGTAAATATATCTGTCTTGTATAAAACACATAAGATGAAGATATAATATGATACAGTATACTGCAATGGCATACTTGGGGTTAAAAAGGTAAATATACCCATTGGCCATGGAGGCTGACAGGGTTGTGAGACATCAAGGGTCCCATGTTTTCTAGACAATCGGATCAGATGGCAGTGAGGTCAGCCGTATGTGCTGGCCTCCCTTTACTCCTCAGAAGATTCCTGGTACTAATTTTTGTTACAGGCTGGGTCGACCTAGGACTGTAGCATGGCTGGAAGGATTAGGTCAATTGAAAAATCCAGTAACCTCACTGGAAATCACACCCATAACCTCCCAGCTTGTAGCATAGTGCCTCAACCAAGTACACTATTGCATAGCCCCCATACTGGGTGTTACACTTATGAATTACATTATTTGATATGTTTCAGGGTGTAGACAAACAACAGATGACACAAGTTTTACATTTTCATGATAATTAATTTGTAGTTGGTAGGTGTGAAGGTGGAAATAACAAACAGAGGACAGGGTTAGTACAGTGCAGTTCATATATCATGATTTGTTTGTTATAAGTTGTGAATCATATTCACCGTTAAAAAGTAATTAAACAATTGATTTTCAACAAATGAAGTGGTTCAGTCCTCAGAACAAGGACCATACACTGGATGTATGTATCTGAAGTCAAACGTCATACATGTCATGCATTGGCAATAACTATAGTACAATGAGCGAATACTGTATATGAAGCTTGTGGGCATATCATGAGGCACCATGTAGTTTGCAGAGAACCTGACATTTTGGAGAAACATACTGCCGTCATCTTCAAGGTCAAACAGAAGCCAGGCAAGAAACCAGAAGAAGCAGAGAGCAAGCTGAACTCAACGGAGCTGGTTTGTTCCTTGGCTTACTCTTTGACTCTGGAGGAAGGGGCAATACTTTCCTCCAATATGTCAGAATCTGTTTCAATTACACAAGTCCAATTTGTTGCATGTTTAATATTTTCACACCCAGCACATCTGCTGCTGGATTACTGCCCAGTTATCCATTTCTGGCACTATATTAGCAGCTGGCAATATCTCACAATACAGAAATACACAACACTCAATTTATGCACGTCCAAGCACCATCTAGTGACAGAGGAAGAAACTACTTGCTCAGAGGGACATTAAGGGGGAAAAAAAACTGCTGACCTTGTCTAAGCATAGTCTTAAATAACCAAACTCCTCCACATGGCAAACAAGCTCATTTACAAGAGAGAATATTTTAAGATGTCAATGTACGTCACTCTGCGTTACTATGCATATATTTACACCTGACACTGTCCATTGCTTGCAGTGCTTTAAAACACAAACTTTGGAAGCACAATTCTGCCTCCTATGCCTGACAACAAAGCGCACACAGTTTCTAAAATGTTATGTATTTCAAATATATCTTTTAAAATGAACAAAATACAACATGATATCTGTATAATGAACAGACCACTGTCTCAGACACTTAGAGAATTCTAGAGTAATTTCATGCAGTTACACAACTACTGAAAAGAGAGGAAAGAAAGGAAAAGTTACCTACACCCTGGCCTGGATGCACATGTGTTAGTTAGAGAAAAGCACTAGGATTAGCACGAGGATCTTTCTGGTTCCGATAACGCACTGTCAACCAGACACCAAGAAACTGCAAACAAGAAACAAACCATCACAACAACTACATTCTATAGGTACAGAGGAACTGAGCTAGTACGAGAGGCCAAACATAAAACAGCATTCTGGACCATATTCACCAATGAAGAGCTGGAATAGCTCGATCAGTATAGTGACTAGATCATAGACAGGACAACCAGGGAGTCAGGGTTTGATTCCCAGCAAGGACAAATGTTTCTTATGTGTCCAGAGGGTTCAGACTGCTTTGGGGCCCTCCACCTATCCAATGAGTAACAACTGCTATCTCCCTGGGGCTTAAGTAGCCTGGGAAGGAAGCTGACCCCACACCTCCATCTAGCGTTGAGGTTAAGAATGCTCTCCCATACATCTCCATTGTGCAGTGCTTAGCTAAGCATATGAACAGCTTTTTCTTTACTGGTCAATAACCACCACCCTCTGTGCATCATGTAGTATAGAAACAGTATGTCAGCACTAGCTGCTATGTCATGCAAGAACATGTTTAAATGGTGAGTGAGCAGCCATGCGTCCATTTGGCCACCTGACTGTTCTGGTTCAACAACAAATTTGATTTCACAGCCACAATGGAGATCTCCTATGAGGGCTGTGGACCAGACATTACTATGCCAGTTAAAAAATGAAAGTTCACAAAGAAATTCTAATTTTTTTTGAGGAAAGAAAATAACTTTTAACCTCCTCCTATATCTTGGTTGGTAACCATATGGCCACGATTGGCCCAAGTTGAGCAATTTTTGTGTACCTTTAAAACTCAATTGGCAAACATGGTGCACTGTGATAAAACTGGTACAATGCAACAATCCAGTCCTCCACACCCTGTTTCTTTAGGACCCCTACATACTACCCTTATATCTGCACCCTGTACTGCTTCACTTTAGGTTTTTGAGTATTTCTCTTCTCACTGGGTCAGCTAAATGTCTGTTAAATCACAAACACCATGATTTGACCACCCTGATAAATATTTGGTGAAAATACAAATTATGAAGCTCCTTTACCTGCCACTGATTCAAAACTTTGAGCAACAGTGAGCCCCCGCAAGCTTCTGTATCACTTGAATAGGCAACCAGCTGAAAACACCAGCCTATGAAGGTTCTTTGTTGTACTCAATGGCCCTAAAACTTATCCTGTACACTGTCTCTACTAGCCTGGGCCAGGCAATGGCCTTCTCCCACAGACCTGCTGGATCAAGACCTATATATAAATTACTCACCCATCCTACTCATGACCCTGAAGATGGATGCAGCATGTACCTCCAAAACATTGGCAATACTGCTGACATCAACACAGTGCAAAGACCCAAGAGCAAAATCAACATCCACAACATAACTGATGTTAACAGTATTACATTATTTGTAACAAGTCAAAATATAGCTTAGTTGTTCAGCTTTACAGCTGTAACCAATAAGAATACCTTTTACATTGAACAGGGCAAAACCCTTTTAGTATTATTACATTCTGATACATTAAATGAAGCAAACGGTTGTACAGTATGGTCAAGTTCTGAAGTGCTGGACACCAAAAATATTGTAAAGGAACAGGGAATCTCACTGCACATTTAAAACACTCCCCAAGGGGTATATTATAACTTGAATATGGAACCTCATCATGAAAAGTTTGTGTGTTCAAAGACAATTTTGCTAAGGTGATTTTAGTTCTATTTGGATGTTGAAAATAGAATCTAGAACTTCTTATTGTGATGTAATGACCCTCATCACTCTCTGACACTGAAACAAAGGCCTGAGACACAGTTTATGTTTGTTCTGTTGCTTTCACTGCTTTTGTCATGACTAAAGATTAAGAAATTAAGAAATTGTGGGACTGCAACCTGTTTCATAACCTTATTAAAGCACACTTTATATATATCATTAAAAAAAGGGGGGGGGGGGAAAGCTATTCATGTAACAGGCCGTGGAGGCCCTTAGGGTTGTGAGGCATTGAGGCTTCCACATTTTTCTAGATAATCGGTTCACAGATGGTGGTGAGGTTGTCAGCCTTACACGCTGGCCACCTTTCACCCCCAGGAAGACACCTGCTACTCATTTCTGTCAGAGGCTGAGTCGACTCCAGGGCTATAGTGCGGCTGGAAGGATTAAGTCAATTGAAAAATCCAATGACCCTATCGGGAATTGAACTCGCAACCTTCTGGCTTGTGGCATAGTACCTCAACCTACTATTAAAGAGAGTCATAAAAGAAGATATCTGCAGGATCCAGTAAGAATATATTACAGCTCTATGAACATCATGCAGTTGTTTCCATTAATATTTGTTTACACATTTCAGTCCTGTCCTCCTGAGTGCAGTCCAGTGGGCATACACACATAATGCATTACTGAGCACAAGGAAGACCGGACCACAATGCAAGTTATCAAGAACCGATATATATGCACAGTTGTTAACAGGGTAGATACTGAACCGACTGGCACAGTGGCAACGCTCCTGACTCACATTCAGGAGACATCTGGTTTGAATCTCATCTGGGACACTAGCTATCCTGACTAAGGTCTGTCATGGTTTTTCTTGGACCCTCCAAGCAAGCACTCAATTAGTCTAGGACCGCTGCCTAACATAACCTTTCTGATTCACAATTCAGCAGTCACCCTACCATTCAACACTATGCAGTCTACATGCTGGAAGTGTCTTAAGATAATCCTCCCTCCTAAAAACAACAGCAAATATAATGGAGGGGCAAGTGTATGATGCTGTGGTGGCAAATTACATGGTATCAAAGTTGATGGACGTGGAAGTTTCAAAGTATAAAATTTAATTTCTTACTCAAATTGCAAAAATTTGAACTACACTGATTTGATAAATAAGTATGAGAATAATATGGCTTCCAAGTCACAAATGTCAAATCATCACAGATGAATCTCAAATGTTGCATTACCTCAGTGAAACTGAAGAAGAGACCAATGCCACCACACAACTTGAAGGCATAGTTGATTGTGCTCTGCAGCTTGCCCATGCAAGTTGAACACAGACACCCTCCTTTTCCATCACTACAACAAGCAGCCTGGAACATGGTAAATGTTTCAGTGCCTGACTCCTATGATGACATGAAAACAAGAAGTTCTGAGCAGAACTCATACAACTTACCTTCCAACAGTACAGACTTACAGTCTTGCTAGCACCTCTGCAAAAAGAGTTCCTTAAACAACAATAATCCTCTACAGTAGTTTGCACAATCTATACGCAAGGCTTCTTTACAGTGAGAAGAAAGGCAGTTCCACTAGTAAGCTTATTAATGTGAAGAAATCCATGACATCTCTGACTGGATCAGAAATATCTCTGCAATGTCTGACATTACTAAGAAGACTATGAGTATGTTACTTTCTTTTTCGTGGCTGCGCCATAGCTCAAGCGGTTAGTTGCTAGCTTCTCACTGTGGCAGCCCAGGTTTGATCCCAGGTCTGGTCAAATGGGATTTGTGGTGGACAAAGTGGCGCTGGGGCAGGTTTTCTCTGAGTACTTCGGTTTCCCCTGCCAATCTTCATTCCACCAATTGCTCCACAATCACCCTCACCTATCATCTGGGGCAAGTCCAATAGGCCAGAAGTAGCAGCAGTACAAGGGACTTTGTCCCACACCACTAGCATTAAAAAAATTTTAAAAATAAGTGTGTATGTTCCATACAAATGCTGGAAATTATGTTGTAAGGTCACAACTGATTTGAACTTGGCATACCATATGACAAACTGTGAATACCACCACACAACAATGCACACATGTAGGAACAAAACCTGTATAGTTTTTACATATTCCAGTACAAATGTCATGATCTTATGTCTTGGTTTTCTGACACATTAAGAAGTGAAATCCCAGAATTCTTTTTCAATGAACCTGAAGAGAGACCTACAGAATGACCTAGGACAAGATGGTCTAGGTATATAATGGAAGACATGAAGAGGGAGGGAAGAACTGGAAATAAATCATAAAGGAAGGACTGTGAGACGAAACAACAGATTTTAGACTTTTTTTTTCAGTGACCTGTATGGAATAGAACCGATGCTTGACGAAGAAGGCTGTTAACAATTTGCACAAGAATAGCACAAAGAAATCAAAATATTAAGGGAATGAAATTTACATCACAACTACTTTATTCATAAAATTGAGGTTATGATGTCAACAACCAAAAGTAATATTTACCTCACATTTATCTTGTGGTATTGATGTGGATGTCAGAATGCTCTCATTTCTGTGTTCCTCACCAAATCCACAGCAGTCAAATGTTTTCTGCACCTTCTGCCTGGTGTCTGATGCTACATTGTTCCAACCCTGCACATAAGATCCATTTCTATGCAATATGGTTGCTACTCTTGTAAGTCATGTCAAGGTTTCCCTTCTGCACAGTGGAAGCTGTCTCTACATACAGATAATACGGGTGCACAGTACGCTGGGAAATGCATGTAGCTGTTCAACTCTCTCTTAACGTACATACAACTGCATTCCCATCTGGTTTTGAATGGTTGAAAAAGAAAACAGCTTCTCTATCTGAGGGAACAACTAAAACTGAAATTCTGAAAAGAGTAAGACATAAATAAATGCTCAACGTTTATTTAATGATGACTTCTCAGCAACATATGTTAAACCCAGAGAGGTATCTGTGAGCATGCCCAAAACAATCGATGCACTACTGGCAACAGAGCAGCTCAAGCACAGAGAGACTTGTGATGTGCTTGCGAAACCAGTGGCCTATATGTATTACAATTACAACCGTTGAACAGCCAGAGCGACTCAAGCTCATGCAATGTGCACCAGCACACTCATAAATCAAGAGCTTCTTGCTTCTCCTCCTACCGTACTTGGGCTACATGATAAGCAGTCATGACTCAGTTGTGTTATATCCTGTGTCAAAAATTCCACATGTCAGTTACACACTGAAGCAACAAATGAACATTTCACGATGGTACAAGGAATACATGAAAAGCTGGGACGGCACAGTCGGTATAGCAACTGGATGTGTTGGAAGACCAAAGGGCTGGAGTTTGAGTCCTGGTGGGGGCAGGAATTTTCACTTATCCGCGGCGTCCAGACTGGCTCTGGGGTCCACCCAACCTCTTATACAATGGGTACCAGGGGCACTTGAGGGTAAAGTGGCAGGTGTGTGAAGCTGACCACTCACCTACAGCTTGTGCTGAGGTCAAGAAAATATGGATCTATACAGCCACTCCCCCATACACCTTCATGGTTTAATGCTTAATCAGTTAAGCACAGGGACAACTTTTAATTTCACAACAAATTCATGTGCAACAACAGGGACCATTTTCAGCATCTACCGTGAACAAAACATGATAAAGAAACAACTGTGAATTACAAAAATGCTGGGAAATGTTCACTTTGTTGATATGAGTTCTATACTTTTGGCAGCTGTAGCTTGCAATATTTTCCTTTCAGCATATACAAAGTCCAAATACTTCTGAAAAAGTTTGAAGCATGTTGGGAAAGTGAAAATAAAGTGAAAAGTTCTTAAGAGCATTCATCCACAAATGAACCTGTTACAGCCTCATTTTGTTTTAGGCACCTTGTTGTGGGAGGGTCACAGGAGTCACAACATACATCAGAGGCGAAGCTGAATGTAATTTAACAAATTTCATATTTAGAACAAAGAGTTTTTAATGTAAATGCTGGAAATGGTCTTGGGACATTTTGATGCTCTACCCGCGTGGGGGACTCAGAAAGTCCTGGCTTTGTTTGAAAAGAGTGACACACATACTGACAAATATCTTCTCTTGTGTTGAAAGCTCCCAGATGCAGGAATAACACAGATTCAAGTCTAGAGATCTAGCTGGTCAGTGTGTTGGGACTTCAAATCCAATCCATCCTACTCAAAAGATTTTTTTCATCCAAGAGGACATAATGAAGTGGAGTGCCATCAAGCATGAACCATATTGTGACATGACACTTGAGAGCTGGAATAGTTTACTAAGCAATGGTCCCTTTAAAAGAATTCCCATGGAAGCGAATGTGGGCAACAATAGAAGAGTGGTGTTTTCTGTGGTCAGCACCACACTTGTTGCTATGCAATGCTGAGGTAAACATATCTCTGTAGGAGTGAATTCACATGCAACAATAGAGGAAGTGGTGTCTTCTGTGGGGCCACCCTGAGTGTATACACTCATGTAACTGTTACACTGCACTTATTTATAACATTTAAAATTTAAAAACATACACCTGATGATGGCCGTTTGGGGCCGAAACATGTAGTGTATAGAGAGGAACAAAACGAAAGGCCTATAAATATAGTTTGCACTTAGGACAGAGTTATATCATATATCATATGCTCAATCCTAAATATTTATTTTTAAATATATTAAAATTCAATATACATACTTTTTTGTTGTTATCTGCTCAACATATATACAGGCTTCAACTCCCAAGTCATATAAAAGAATCTCACCTTTGTGTAATACTCCTTGAAGCATCCGAGAAAGTACAGTCACACATCACACATATTGCATTTCAACTGCCTTTCAATTTCATCATCTTCCAAACAACGTTTTGTTCTCATTGCATGATAAAATGAAACTACAATATTCAAATTCACTAAAAACTTGTAGAAAACTGAATGCACTCTGTATCTCAGCTGTGATGCAAGCCGTGGGTTGCAACCGCAGAAAGGACAATATTCTCTTGCAGCTGCAATGACAGGGCTTGGCACTGAATTAGGAAACAATGAATATACCCTGTAGCCTTTCTAGAAAGGCCATGTTTTCACTTATCTGTCCTTTAGTCAAAAGACTGCGATATCTGAAGGGTGTAACAAAGACTTGAAACTTTCCAGCAGAGAACCAAATGACTTTATTGCTTCCAGCTGATTTATGGCACCAGAGAATGCTAAAATATTTCAAGTGTTACAAGTAGGAGTGATTTTATAATGCAGAACTATTATGTGAAGAAGTGGGAAATTATTTTTACAGCACATTTCTTAATTACAAGAAAAAATTAAAAGTAGTTTATAACTTGTTGTCTATATATTTTCAAATCTTACATTATAATATGCGACACTGTGTTTTTTGCTGATAAAAACAAAGTTAATTCATTCATTTATCATAAAAATTGTATTAGATACAGCATTTTCAAATACATTGCAAGTGCCCTAACAGGGATGGACATTTAAACACAGAGCGACAACGGGCATTTAAACGTGCACAGCAGCAGGCATTTAAATAAACTCCGGCCAGCTCAAGCTACCACTATTCCATTGTTTAAAGGTTAATGTTTTCTTAGTTCTCACAGATGGTTTGTGCTGTGTTTGATTTATGTACCCCTTCTTGAAGCTGTCACAGATGTCCGGAGATAGGGACTAGCTCTGAGTATGTTTTACCTGAAGATGGAGACAGAATTCAGTCTCTGAAATTCTGATTTTTTAAAAATAAACAGAACGGATTTCAGATACAGACAGGATGATAGATAATGTCCAAAAACATAATATTTGTGCATCATCTTTCTGTTTCACAATAATTTTATGCTTTTATGCAATGAGTGATATAATTTAAAAAACAGATATTATAAATTTTAGTTCTGTTATAATTATAGTGTGACATATGATTGTCAAAGAAAGTACATACCTGTACAGCCAGCTGATTCTGAAGCAAATTGGACTGGATTGGTTTCAAAGTTAACTGAGTGAGAGACAGTACATACCTGTTCAGCGAGCTGATGCTGCTGCTCAGCATTGAATGCCAGACATGCACACGCGACACTGAACTGCACTAGGAACAGCAGAAACAAAATCAGCATGTACTGCACAGACTGTCAAGGAAACCACAAGTAACAGATGGAAATAAGGACACTTGTTCTCTTTCAATACATGCTTTGGAGAAACAGAAAACTTCATAAATACAATGTGTGCATTAATAAGACAAACTTGAATTAAATTTAATAAAGAGTTGAGCCAATCCCTTTGGCTCATTCTGCCATCTGCATGCCTCTGGTGTTGTCGCCACATGCCAGAAACTGTTTCTGTCCTCTCTTCAGGTGGCATCCCACCTCCTACATCATCTTGCCTGACCTTTCCTGTCCAATCATGGACTTTCTTGATTCTTTCTATGCTGGCTGGAGACAGGCTGCAATACATACCGTTCTCTCTGACTGGTGGGTTTGTTCCAAGCAGACATGTGTTGTTTTCTCTCTTGGAATTATGTTCAGGTACAGTGCATGTTACTCTGGTGAAATTACGTTTCATTATCATTTGCAACTCTGGTGTTGACAGCCCCTGCCTGTGTACAAGTATGCGTGTGAAATTCTTGTGAGTATGCTACAATGGTATGTTAGTAAGGTATATATTTGGTTAGCGTAGTGGTTAAGGGACTATGCTACACATCAGAAGGTCGCGGGTTCAAATACCAATGAGGTCATTGGATTTTTTTCAGTTGACCTAATCCTTCCAGTCGCACTCGGCCTCTAACATAAATGAGTACCAGGAATTAAATAAATAACTGTGCAATATAGAATATAAGTGTATGTATTATCAAAACACCTATTGTGATGGTAGTTTCCAGTTCGTAATGATGTTCCCTCTGAAGATGGTCCATAAAGACCGAAACATGTAAGGGAGATAAGTTTTCATGTAGTAAAAACTTATATGTCACATTGGACGGAGTGGTTTGTATTTATTAAATAATTTTCCTGGGGAGTAAAGTGCGGCCGGCGCGTAAGGCTGACAACCTTACCANATCCTAAAAAAGTTTGCCCACCACTGGTCTAGATAATGTGAGGCCCTCAACGTAATTACATAACTTACATAATACATCATGATAAGTGTTCTTTCAATAACAGTTCACACTAGAGAGTCCTTACCATGCAAACTGCTTGGACTGACAACAGTGACATTACTATGCTTACCTGCTCTAACATAGTCAATAATACCAAAGGTTTAAATACAATCACAAAAAATAACAGAACAATTATTCCTTTCAACTAATTATTTTAATGATCTGCCTCAATTTGTATATAATGCAAACATTTTAAGTTTTACATCATGTTATGATTTGAGGCTCTGCCTGCCAGCTGCTTTCACGCTGGTATCTTGCCCAGCTTATTCTTTGACCGTGAAGGTGGAGGTGATATGTTCTTCTGAAACGTTGGTTGACTTTTGATAGACTACTCGGCATTATAACTAACAAGATAGTATATTTGTCTTAAATTGGTTTCTTCTATCACTTTAAGATGTGTTTCATTTCTTAGGTATGCTCTCCACATGCACTGGTGACTGCGGTCTGTGGTCTAGAAATCAGATCATGCAAATTGCAACTACACAAATGAGAGCACTAACCAAACATGTTCCCATTTCTCTTCCCACAGCAACAGACATGTGAAAGCCCAATTCTGGGACCTTAGCTGAATGGTAAATCTACCTCCTTCTCTGGCCCAGCTCGTGTAAAGCTAAGAAAAGCTGAACCATATAAGCTACAATACACATAGGGGTGATTCCATCAAAAACACCAGAGCTTTGGTTGAATACAGAGAAAACATCTCACTTACATCCCTTCCAACTTACAAACAGGTTATGTTCGAAAGGTTCATTTCTGAACCAAGTTGCTCTTAAGTCAAACACATTATGAGGGGAGAATGAAAAGTAATGAAATTTTGGCAACACTGCTCATCTTCAGTAGTCTTATATTTCAGCATTCTGTTGCACTGAATTATTATTCAATTGTATGTACACCGTCAATAACGCAACAATGATATTTAAAACAAATAAAATAAAAGACACCTAAAACATGTTCTTCACTAAAAGTGTAGTTTTAATACTTTAAAATGTCATTAAGACACTGCATGTATATCGTATACACTAAAAGTGACTATTAAATACTTTAGAATGTCTTTATATCATATGTCCTTCTAATTTGCAACATGTTTTGGCAGCACATGGGCCATCATCAGGCAAACTTTTGATTGGTGAGGAGACCACCGTACTGTCGGCTTGTCTTCCATGCTCCAGAACTCCAGAACTCCGTTCTAGATATGTGATACAACAACAACAAAAAAGATGACGTGCTGGACAAGCGAACAGTACGGTGGTCTCCTCACCAATCAAAAGTTTGCCTGATAATGGCACATGTGTGGCTGAAACATGTTGCAAATTAGAAGAACATATGATATAAAGACATTCTAAAGTATTTAATAGTCACTTTTAGTGTATATGATATACATGCAGCATCTTAATGACATTTTATAACATTTAATAACATTTTAAGGCATTAAAACTACACTTTTAGTGAAGAACATGTTTTAGGTGTCTTTTATTTTATTTAATTTAAATATCATTGTTGCATTACTGACCGTGTACATATAATTCAATAATTCAGTGGCCTGGATTGGGTGGCGTATATGCCATGCTGCTTCATCAAATGTGCTCCGCTATTATTACAAAGGTCATCCTTTACCACAGCATATGTTTGCATGAGCTCTTGCAAGAAACCTGTTTTCTGTTTTTCAGTGGCAAAGCAGAAGGCAGAGATGTGTGACAGGATTCTGCATGAGGCTTGGACAAAGCAGTGAAGAGACATTAGAGGTGTTGCAGAATGCATCTGGAACAGAACCAATGAGCTAAGCTACAACGTTTTGAGGGAGCAAGAATTTTAAAGACAAGACAAAAAGATAGTTGACAATGCTTGAAGTGGGAGATCAAGCACTGCTGTTGCAGATATGAATATTGATAAAACTGAACAAATGCTGAAGGACAAGACAGTATCATTATAGGAAAGTTTTGGAAGTTATGTATCACTGGAAAGGATCCACCATATTATTATGGTAGAATTAGGGAAGAGTGAAGTGTGTGAAAAGTAGTTTCCTCATGACCTCAACAATGAACCGAAAAGAAAGGATGTGGAAGTCTGCCAACAAAATGCTACTCTTGTTGACAAAACTCCAAGTTCCTATGGTCCATAATCACACCTGTGACGAGTCTCTGATAAGGCATGGCGACTTGGAATCAAGATAGCAGTCACATGTTTGGGAATGCAAACATCTACCTCCAGCAAAGAAATTCTGCACAGCACTATTGTCAGGAAATGTGATGCTGATATTATATGCCAAAAGCATTATTCTTCAGTTGTGGTACATATGAAGGAAACTACAAGTGGTGTTTACTAAGCAAATACACTTAAAAACTCATTTAAGGATCACTATAAAAAACAATGGAACCCTTCACTCTTGAAAGTTGCTGCTTCAAGACAATGCATGGCCACATATTGCACATGTGATGATAGAGGTGCTAGAAGACACTGATGTAACACCTGTAGAGCACCCCTCATGCTACAGTCCAGACCTCACCCCATGTGACTTTTGGGCATTTATAATGCTTAAACATGCGTTACAAGATGAAAAAAATCAGCATCGACACTGAAATGAAACAAGCCAGCACCACTACCTTATGCAAGCTGTCTGGAAATGGCCTTCTGTGCATGTCTGAGAAGTTGGTGGGGTACTGGAAAAATTATATAACTAGTGCAGGGTGTTATTTCCAGTGCCTGAGGTGGAATGAAAATAGAACCGGGATGGTTTTCCCCTTTTAATTCATTTACTGCATTTACTGCCAAAGAAGTAACGGGATGCTTTTAAGCCATTTAGAAAAGAACCGGGATGCCATCCCGCCCCACCTCAAGCCCTGGTTATTTCTAAAAATAAACAGTGTCCAAGCCTCAGGAATCTCTGGATATTGAACAGTCTCATTGCTCTTCAAATTCCCTTCATATTCTCCAACAAGAAATAATGCAATTAGCAGGAGCTGAGTATCATACATAAGCTTATGGACAATGCCCAATTTATCTATAATACTAAATTTAGTTCACCTTATAATACTAACAAGCACATTACACAGCTGTACACAAATACAACTCAATGAATCCAAATAAAAATGAACATTTCTCATACCATTAATAAATACTGATGTTCATAGATTGAGTATTTGTATGCTTAGTTCCAAGTGTATGATACTCATTCAGGCATCCAAATGTTATCCCAAATTTGAAAAGTGTCTTTTTAAGTAGTGGTAATGGGGCTATGCCCCTGTATGTGATGAGGTCCTGTTAATGTGTCAGGTATATTTTAAAAGGATACAAAAAAGAGCAGAACTTGGTGATGTTTGATAGCTCCAATCAGACCCAAAATGGAGATAAGGATCAAAAACACGCCACATGCAAGGATCCCACCAATAATAGGAAGATTTGTCACAAGAGCTGAAGCTCTTCCATACACTGCAACTCCAATGAGGATGAATGCCACCAGCTGTAACAGGACGGACAAAGAACAACATCAGTTTCACAAACATTTCCTTTTTATCACATAGAGACATTAGTTCTGTTTTGGTGTGAATAGAAGATTCAGTGACTGAGAAAAAGGAAGACTGGTTCTGACTTAATTTAGAGTATGGAGGAAGGGGGGAAACAAAAATAGAATAACTTAAATCTGACTATTCATGACTATGAATTAGTCATGAAAGTAGCTGGTGGCCATACAACTATGGGCACAGCAGTAGGCCAACACAAACTAACTGCCACTGCATCATATGAAGTTACATTATTAAACAATAATGTCCACTAGTTGGTTATCTTGCAACATTCACAATTACAGAGATTATGCAGCATGAAATCAGGAAGGCAGAATGATTATTTAACTGGAGAAGAGTGTGCGAATGATCCTAATCTGTTTTAATGCACTATCTCATTATTGAACACTGGGGCTGGGTGGGGGAAAGAGAAATGTTGCAAAGACACTGTACATGTTTTATTACAAAGGATGTTCAAGGATGAATGGTCAACATTCTGGTAGGTCACAGTATCAGTCATTACTTACTTACTTACTTATGGAGCTGAGCCCTTCTTGAGGAGCCGCCAATTCTGCAGCTACTCAAGAATTTCCCAGCATTTTATGGAACCCAAAGGTTCATTACCGTGTTCACAAGAGCCCTCCACTGGTCCCTATCCTGAGCCAGATCTATCCAATCCATACCTTCCCATCCTATCTCTCTAAGATCCATTCTAATATTGTCCACCCACCTACACCTTGGTCTTCCCTGTGGTCTCTTTCCATCTGGCTTTCCCACCAATATCCTATACACATTCCTCGTCTCCCCCATTAGTGCTGCATGCCCTGCCCACCTCATCCTCCTTGACTTTGTCATTCTAATTATACTTGGACAAGAGTACAAGTTATGAAGCTCCTCATTATTGGCCTGTTGTTTGTCTGAATGCATCTTGACATACTCTATATATACAGGGTGTCCCAGGAGGAATGTGCCAAACTTTGGGAGGGTGTTCCTTATGTTAAAGTATGCCGATATAACCCAAAACACCTATGTCCAAA
>NW_019737394.1:881474-931241 GCF_002891405.2 Cryptotermes secundus
TTTTAATTATGTTTATTACTTAGTATTATGTGATATTGTTTTATGATTAATGTTTAATGATTGTGACGAATGAACTTGGAGTAGTAAGAAGTAAAAGGTTGTATTTCTAACAGTGTATGAATCTATGTTGTTATGATATGGCTTGATTTAATGTTACACCATGTATCTTTTTATGTTTTGTATGAGATTGTATAAGTTTGACTAGCTCTATATCCTATGGGTGCTAAAGCCCCTGTACAGGATTTGTGGAGTTATTTAATAACAATAAACAATAAACATACATCCCAACTATTTTACAGTGAAATAGCTCTATCTTGGAAGACTTTCAGAATAGGACACATGTTTATACTCATTCTTTTGTTTAGAATGACTGATACTATGACCTTCCACAATATTGACTCTCCTTCCTGGGATAGCCTGTATATGCTTGACAGGGCACAGCCTTCTACAGCTTTGAAGAGTGACTGTTACCATTCAATTCAGAATGCTCTGTCTTCAAATGAGCTACCTAAAGGTGTAAAAGTTAAGATGTTCAAAACTGTAATATTATCTGCTGTTCTGTAAGACTGTGGAAGGTGATCTCACACTCAGGAAAAAAACAGAGTTTGAAAGCTGAGTACTGTGAAGTAACTCTGGACCCTTGATGATACGGACAGATCATGCAGTGAATGTTGAAAAGAAGAAATTCATATAACATTTTGGTCAAAATAGATAAAGGAAAGAAACATTCTGGAAGATCTAGGCATAAACTAGAGGGTAATATTAAAATGGATCTTACAGAAATAGGGTTAGATGGTGTGCACTAGAATCATCATTCCTAATCATGCCATAATTTTTGTTTTGAGGTTCTAAAGGTGGTGATGATTGCAAAGAGTTCTGGCTTCTGGAATGAGATACCATGTAGTCTGGTAGATATTTAACAATGTTTCAGAGGAGCTTTCTACTTCTAACCTGAAGATGGAGCCCGCATGTTAATTTGAAGCGGTAAATGTTTACCACATAATGTGGTGTCACATACGAGGAGACAGAAATCTTCATTCATAACTTTAGTTTAAAAGCCTCCTAATGTTATGATGGCACACTAAAAGACTGTCATTACAACTATATTCCAAAGATAGATCAGCTTATTTTGGGTCGTCTGAGCAATTTTACCCACTGTGTACTCATTTTATGCACTTTATGAAAAGACGTATAAAAGGAATAAACATTATTCTCCAGATTATCCAGTTAGCAGCTTATCTGTGCCTATGTTATGCATATCTACAACCCTCTGCCAAGCCTATTAAGTCTCCTCTGTCCATCTGTCTGTATGCATGAAACAACTTGAGATTTACATAACTGATTTTAATTAAATTTGATATCAGGGAATTTTGCAAAGAAACAGTAACAATAAATTAAGATAAAGCTGCTCCTGTGCTTAATTAAGCATTCTTAATCTAGGCTCAAGATAAAGTTGAGTGGCCAGCTCCATTCCCACACCACTTTACCCCACATGGGGAATAGGAGGCTGGGCGAGTGTCTGTCTGGATAATATGAAGAAGAGAAAAGTCTCTTGCTTATGTCAGGAATTGAACCATAATTCCTCAGCTGCCTGGCCCTTAGTCTAGTCATTATACTGAATGTGCTGATGTTATTTCGACATTCATTTAGATCAAACAGTTATATGGGCAACTTTACATGAATACTCGTATGCATTTCTGCATGTATCTTGAATGTAACTTGTTAAAACATTTATTGCAGTCAGAAATACTTGAGACAAAATTTGAAGGGAAAAATGAACTCCGTGGATTTAGTCTGAATGCGTACTACACCGACCCTCTATCCGCTAAAGTTGGCACTAACTTCATCGACAAACAGTGGTCGCTTGGTCAGTATAGAGAAAAATGAAACATACATTTTATATTCAGAACGTTTTTTCCGTAAGTGTTATGATTTTTTAGATAACTATACAAACATTACAGACAATTTATCAAAACAAATTCAATAAAAGTCACACCAGGATTTAGCCAATGCATGATGTATTGAGAGAGCAAACTATAAAAACTCGATCACAGAGGCCAAGGACAAACTCAGCATCACAGCTGATGAAGTAAAACTCATGACACAGATTCCAAAACTTATACAGAAACACTATAAAATTAACCAAGACATCCTGGATGACTAAAGAACAAATCTGCAATTACCAAAATTTTGGACTATACAAAAAGATCGATTTACAAAACTGACGCAGAGGGACTGATTCCTTAAGTTAGTCATCACAGAGTACCTGAAACAATATGCCACACACAAGTCACAAGTATCCATTCACCTGTAAATCTATCTATTATAGTTTGCATCTCCTGACATAAATATACCAAACAAAAAGAATAGTAACATGTCTTTGCAAAAACGTGATTACTTCCTGAGTGGTTTACTGAAAAGGACAAAGGCTAGGGCACAACTGTGTATTTTTGGCAAGTACAGTGTAAGAACAATTGTAAAAACAGAGATGTATTGGATAACTCATGAACAATGTACCATAACAAAGAAAGTACTAAAAGCTCCGTTTTATACACTTCCAAATGTGTCCTAATAATAAGAAACATGGTCAGAAATATTGTCAAAAGGACACTGGAATTTTGATGGATTTTAGGTCCAATGCATCTCAAGTATTTAAGAATTTGCACTACAAACTAACTGGAAAATAGTAGTTAAAACTGATTAGGTAAAGCGGTCCCTGTGCTTAATTAATTATGTAAACACTATATCATGAAGACATATGGGGGAATGGTGGTACTGGTCCATCATTTTGGAGTTCTGCACTACATGGACATGAGTGGTCACCTTCATGCCCCGGCTGCTTTACTCCCAAGGATATCGCCCCAGGTTACAACCGATTAGTCTAATACCAAACGTGTTTACATTAATGACAACAGTGTCAGATTAACACCCTTGAGAACTGCTAGCTCAAACAGCTTGTTTCAAGTTCTGTGTAGGAACTTAAAATCATTTTATTACAAAACTACAGCTCACACAGAGCTCACTTAATAGTTCTAAATCCTATGAGTATAGAAACTCAAGAAATTAACATTTTTTTTTCATGAAAAATATCACACTACCACAAATTGTTTACTTAAATTACAAAGAATATGGGTCTATTAATCAAATTGACGTAATATTTAAGGACAAACAACACCTGACCATCCTACTTTCAGAAATATCATACATCGAATACAAAACGCCTTGCACTAAACCAGTATTCTTGACTTTTTGATAATGTTGTAGGTTACAATACTTCAATCGACACTTCGGTGCCTAACATTTTGTCATGATTAACGACATTTCATAAGCTTGCTGATTACGTACAATATACAGAATGTTCAACGCCGTAAGGGCATTCTTGGAACACGTAAATCCTCCGCACATGGTGCACACATAAAAATAATACACGATATACAACCGTCACTTTAAACAGCCGATCAATGACAGCACGCAAAGATCCAGCGAACTACCAGCATAGACAGCAAAGGAACCGAAAGGAACACATGTGCATCTCACTGCTATAGCCTGGCGACGTACCCGCCGTGATGTCATAATTGTCTTATACTGCCATCTACATTCCTTGTTCAGGATTTGGTGCAAAATAGCTGCAGCCATACCAGAGAGCTCAGTCAGTAAGAAGGTTAACTACTATCGTACTGTCCTATTTTAAGTAACCCCCTCCCCTTCCAAATTGCGAGTCCAAAACACAGCAATTTTGTATTGCACAACTGGCGGGTCCATAAAGTTATTTTTTTCTTGTATGATGAACGTCAAGACTAGGAAATACACTTTTCTCAACAAAATTAATACTGTGTGAGATTTGACGTTTTCACGGCGGTGACTATGAAGAAAAGTTTTCTGGGATGTGGCACTGTGTAGATATTGTTTCGGAGGAACGTATCGTCTCTATCTACAAGGTAGAGGAAAAAGAAGAAACTCCGCAAGCGAGGAACCGACACGAGGGACACGAGCAAGTGCTCACAGAGTAATGTCGAGTCGAACGGTATAAGAGCAGAAAGAGCCGAGGGGAGAAGGGCTACATGGGAAATCAGCAGAGAGGAGAGGGGAAGGGTCTGGGGAGGTGGGCCAGCGGGTAGCAGGCCAGAGCAGATATAGAAATCGTGTCTGGGCGAGAAAGGCAAGGTTAATAGTGGGGTATTAACCCCTAAGTTCAGGGGCTGGGATGCGAAACTGGCATGGACTGCATGGCCTTGTGGATCTGGCGTTATGTCCCGGAAGTTTCTTGAGGGAACAGATGAGAGGCTTCCATGACTTGCTGAGACAAAACCCCACATCTCTGTTCATATAGTCGGGATGGAGTTCAATCTCAATGGCCTCCCTAATGCTGCGCTCCATATATTGGGTCTTGGTGGCGAGGATGGAGGTATTCTGAAGCTGAATGCGGTGTCCCAAATCGATGCTGTGTTCAGCCACAGCTGACATGTCTGGATGTTCGAGACAGATGTTCCACTGATGCTCCTTCAAACTCATGTCAACGGAACGGCCTGTCTGCCCAATATATACTATACCTTGCCACACTTGCAGAGGATTCTGTATACACGTGGTTTCTTTAGTCCCAGGCTATATTTGACCGGCCAGAGGAAAGTAGATAATTTGGTAGAATATAGTCTTGACATGGGGCAGGAAGGTGACTGAGTTTGGCTTATCATTGGGCCAACTGATGCTTGGACGGTTGAGAACTCTGTGAATCTGCTGGTTGTTGTAACCATTCTGCCTGAAAACGTCACCCAGGAGCACCAACTCTGCATGTAGGCTGTCTTGATCGCATAGAGCTCTAGCCCTGTGCACCAATGTGGAAAGTACAGCTTGCTTGTTGGATGGGTGGTGGTGGGATGCAGCATTAAGGTAGAGGTTTGTATGGGTGGATTTGTGGTATACTCTATGGCCCAGAGAAGAACCATCGGGTCTCCTGTAAATATCTATATCCAGGAAAGGGAGGTGGCCCTCAGTTTCAGTCTCCATTGTGAACTGAATGCATGGGTGGATACCATTTAGGTGGTTCAGGAAGTCTTTAAACTTGTCAGGCGCATGTGGCCAGATGACAAAGGTGTTGTCCATGTAGTGAAACAAGCAGCAGGGCTTGTGTGGGGCCAAGTCAAGTGCCCTCTCCTTGAAGTCCTCCATATAAGTTTGTGATGACCGGAGACAGTGGCGGGCCCATTGCCACACCATCGGTTTGTTCACAGAACTGGCCATTGAAGCTAAATTATGAGGTGGTCAGGACATGATGGAAGAGTTTCAAGATATTTTCTTCAAAATATTGTAGCGTGTTTTATGTGTCACGCTACAAATAACTTTACTCCGTTGTCAAATTCTGTAGAACCTTTATTGTTCTTCACGCTTACACAATCACGAGTACAGTAACTATTCACAGTGACACCTCAACTGTCTTCTGCGACGGATGTTCCTTGACTGACTTCTTAGACGGGCGATCCGAGACTCTCTTCTTCAAGGCCTGTTCCGAGACTTCTGTCTTCTCCGAAGACTATTCCGAGGCTGACTGGCTTCGTGTCGAAGCTGGGCTATTTATCCTTGGCCGCTGCTAGGTAACGAACCCTCTGTTATAGCGGTGGAGACGTTGCATTGTTGGCTCCGCGTTTCCTACGCAATAACCCATTGTTATCGCGTTGTCTCTGTGGGAACCTTCGCGTATTCGTCGTAACCGTGGAGATTCCTGTTAGAACTACAGTAGAGCAATTGTTGTTTATTATGCAACGGTCTATTCTGGCGTTTCCACAGAAGTGTCTCTTTTGGACTCCAGACACGTTACAATATCATCCTAGCAGATCCATAGTATCCTTTATAGGGCCTCTGGTGAAGAGCGACAGTACATCAAAACTGACCATTATGTCATGATGACGACTTGGAGAGAACCCAAGGAGTAACTCCATGGAATTTTTCCACACCTTGGGTTCTCTCCAAGTATTTTAATCAGCTAGTTTCATGGGTACCCCAAACTCTATTAGAATATGTACAATACATCCCTCCTAACTGAAACATAGGCTTTCTCAAAGTATATGAATAGCTGATGTACTGTCTCACTGTACTCCCATTTTTTTTCTCCAGTATCCAATTACCACAAAAAACTGATCAGTAGTTAATTTATGTCAAAACCAACACCCATGATTCCCAGTAATTTCGACTACATATGAACTTAACATTGAGAGAAGGATGCTGGCCAAAATTTTGTATGAAGTTGGTAATAGTGATACAATCAGCTTTACTGCCCTTCTTGTAAATTGGCACAACAGTAGACTCCATCCAGTGATCAGGCAATTCTTCCTTCTCCCAAGTATAATTAATGACTTTATAGATCTGAAGACTGTAATGTTTCACCTCCTGCTTGAATAAGTTCTACCATAATTTGATCACTACCTGGTGATTTATACTTTTTCAACTTTGCAATAGCAATTTCAGCCTCAAAAGGACTAAGACCAGGCACTTATGGCTCAGCTGTATGTATTTTTATCTGCCTAACATCACTGACCATATGTACGTTCAACAACTGAGAGTAGTAGTTCTTCCACCTATTCAAAATGTTGTGGGTATCTGCAAGATCACCATTCTTATACTTCACTAAGTTACTTCCAGATTGGTAACCCTTCTTAAATTAATTTATTCCTCTATGCAGTTCTCTAATATTCTTGTTTTTATTGTTCACTGCAAGCTCAAAAGTTTTGTCTTTCATATATTCCCTGCTTTTCTTCCTGAAATGCCTGCTGGTTTCATGTTCAATACGAGTATTGTGCAGATTAACCCCATTTATTTCTCGTTGATCCTGTAATCACTGAAATTTGGCCTCACGACACATGTAAATAAACTGCCTGATTATGCACATAATGAACATTATTGTGCCCTGACCAAATTAATATATTTCTAGTTAGGTAAAAAGCATATGTGCCATTTGCCAGCTTTTGTGCATGAATTATCTTTACTGTGTGCATCCTGCAGCATGTCCCAAATGTATATAGCTGGGTTAGCCGCCACCATGGCAAAGTAATTTTAATCAATCAATATTTTACAATTGAATACTTACTTCCAGCTACATGTTTCGGTCCCAGACAACCATTATCAGGCAGTGATACAAGAATATGGCTAGGGTCAGTGAATTGCTAATATGGATCCATATTTGGTGGAATGTATCATACTCTATGATAGAGAATTATGCTTCGAGTTAAATATAAGTATTGAAATTAAGCATGTAAAAATATGCGGTGGCATGCACACAGAGAGCCTGCACAAAAATAACACGTGAGCTGTGCTGAAAGCAAGAGGTAGCCGCTGCAGCACATATAAGCATAGAGCAGGTATCTCTGTGATTTTTTTATTTTAAATTAAAATTTTAAATATTAAAGTTAAATTGAGAATTTAAAATTTTAAACCAATTGACGAGTCAATATTAATAAATATTTTAAACATAATTGACAAAACCAACAAGGGGAGTTCTAGAATATCGGGTGCCAACTGATGACAGAGCAATGAACAATTGGAAATCTGGAGTTTAAATGTTAATATTAAGTGCAGTGTGACAGCTATGTGAAGTAAAATACACCTGATGATGGCCGGTTGCGGCCGAAACATGTAGTGTGAAACAAGGGGGACAAGCACTACAATAAAGTGTTGCATTTACGACAGAGTTTGTATTATACATATAGAATATTATTTCTTTCCACAGAGGGCTACTGACCCATTGTGCAGAATAGCATTTCTCTCCAGTATTTACCCTCACTCTGCAACCATGAGTAGCTGCCCTTGCCAGGTACTACAAGCCAAGCCTGTGTGATTTCGCAGTCACAGTGGCAGGGTGCTACTTCATGATGGGTTTATATCTAATGAGAATTCACAGCCCCTACTTCTCATGCAGATTGAAGTGTAGTGTCAATGCAGGATATACATGTTCATCTGACTAAATACTCTGAAATAAAGTAAATGCTTTGCCTGTCCATCACATACAATAAAAAGATATTACTACTCCTATACTGTAGAAGTAATAATCAATGTTTCTTTACTACAATTGACATGTAGAGCAGCAAATGTGAGCTGACCGAACATCCAGCATTTATTTTGACCAATCTGCCAGGCCTAATTTCTTTACAGTTGGGTATTTAACGGTGCTGTTAGTACTGAGACTGGTGACTTCTCTAGGATGACTCAGCTGAGAGGAGTTAGTTAGCACTAAGACTATGGCACTGGATAATAGGATGACTGATGAATAGGAAAGGATTTGAAGGACATGGTTGTACCCTGAAGTGCTACATTGGCGTTTGACTGGAGGGACTATGTAGAACCGTGAAAACCTCAGTCAGGATAGCTGGTGTCCTGACTGAGACGTGAACCAGGTATGTCATGGGTACAAGTCTGGACCATTACTGCTAGACCAATCTGTTCAGTGGCAGCCCCTAAAGTGCTTAGAACTACAGTGCAGGATCCACCATTATAAAGTGTATGGATGCCAATGACTGCAAGTTTCTCCATAATCTGCCTGTCTAGGTCCAGCGACATTCCCATAAGCATCAGCACATGTTCATGCCCATATTTTGTGTGATGAGCAAGCCTGATGCAGGAAATTTTAAAATTTCTTATGTACAACCATAAGGTAATCCAGACTTACCATGAGAGATAAACATGGATTTATTCAAATGAATCAACTTTCTTATCCTGTCCCTTTTTTTGTTTGCTATCAGAAGCAATATTTCTATCACAGACAAAGAACTATATGAAGAAAGCAGTCTTCTCTCAAATCTTACATTATAAAGAACTATATTTTTGTTTTCATTCTTATTTGTATTTAATAAAAGTGTAAATATACAAGCAATACAGATGTAACACTGTGTAATTTGGCAGACAGGTACCTCTTAATGGAACTTTGTGGTGGTACATCATGGAGTCACCACCACAAGAATCTCTCAACTCACATACAAACAAATGTCTACTAGCAATTATTTAATGACACAAATACTTCACTACAATGGAAGTGGATGACACGTACAACACAAGGTACAGTATTCAGCACAGTACTTATTGGAATGTTCACAAGGTAACTGAGATGGAAACTGGTTTAGCACAATTCAGTTTCCGATGAATACTATCTTCTGGGGTGTGACACCACGTAGCTTGGTAAACTTCTATCAGACAATCTGCTTTGATGGAAATGAACAGGATTTCAAAATTCAACTTAATTTTTACCTACATGTTTCTCGTCAGTACTTACAACACTGCAGACATCCATTTTCAGAAATCATGAAAATGACACCTACTTTCATATGAATGGCTTCAGAAGCTGTCAGATTTTAAAGTACATGTAAGATCTGCTGTTTCCATAGCATTTTTCAATTATAAATGGCAGTTTGAAAATACCAAATTTTTCAGCACCTCAGGAACTAAATGTAAATCCATTTGATGTCACTCATCTGCTCCAACAACTCAGAAGCATGAAGGGAACTTCCATTCAATTTTCTGGCATGTTTGCATCCTTATGGAGTGCCTCTTAACATCACTCTGCTTGTCAGTACACATAATGTAATTCAAGAACCCAAGAATGGATTATTTAATTAAATCTAATGTTTTGAAGTTTTATTAATTCTGTAGACACATTGTAGTTTTGGTTAAATAAAACAGAAATAAAGAACACTTTATGTGAAGTATTGCATGCATTTCTGCACTTGCCACAAGCCTAATTCACCAAATATTTAGTCGAGTAAAAAATGTTTCATTTACAGAAAGTTGTAAAGAAAACTGAAACACAACTTTCACAATACATACAGTTTTTCCTGTAAGTCTGACACTTAAAAATAATTAAATGAAAGGGAATAAAGGTCCAATATTATGTTATGCACACATTTATATACTTTCATGTTAAAAACAACAATGGCCTTCTGAACATATGCAAAGATTAATGACACTCCTATTCTTGATATAAAATGAAGCACCTTCCCACCAAAATTTTTAGGTCTGCATGTATATTGTGACATGCAAAGCCACTGCTATGTAATGACTCAGTATACACAACAATAGGTGTCTATTGCCAGGTAACAGATCAGTAAAAACCCCTAAAACAATACTAGACAATAGAAAACATTTGTTTTCAGCAGGGTTTGCCCTGAGGCTATATAGTGAGAAGTTCCAAGGGAGGAGTAACTATATAACAAAATTATGCAGGAAACAAGCAGAAGTCATACAAAATCATGAGAATGAGAATGTTCGCAACGTCGGACAAAGCGAAGCCGGACAAAGAAAGTAAAAGAGGCTTAAACTTGGCACTGGTCAGGCATACTACCGTTCAAATGACTAGACTGCCATGGTAGCGAATACTGGTAGAAATAGGGCAAAATCTGCTGTACTGAGCCTGGATTGACAGAGGCCTTATATAGAGTTTGTACACAGAAATAGGAACTAAGATTAAATTTGTAAATATATGTAAATACTTACAATGGACTTATTAACACAGACCATGACTGACAAATGACAGACCCGACCTTTCGTCAGAGAGGATGCCCCAAATGAACAGGACAGTAACTTTCATATAAGAAAAAAAAATCTGGTCATGAGCCCCACTTGGGGCTCGACACCAAGTCACATTGCGACTGACGCACCATCAGTCACAATGTGACTTGGACTTGGACTTGGAGGGGTGAGTTTTTGTAAAGAACTAGGTTGAGTTCTGGAGATGGAAGTCCAAGGTGTTTGAGAATGGCAAGGAAGGGATTAGATTGTGCAAAGAAGACTTCATGAGTAATTTGAAGCGACAGTGAGACTGCCAGGATGCAACTAGTGAAGGCTGAGAATCCTAGTGCGTGCGTAACGGTTAATTGTAAAGGGTGCAGATCAGCAAAAGCGCTGTATTACCTGTAGTTCCAAGTTGTGTGAATAAGGTGTCAATAAATCCAACCATCCAATCCAAAACCCTGTCTACAGTCACCCCCACATCATGTCAATATATATACTTACATATATATTAAAATATAATTAACTGTAATGCTACAAGAATTATTTTTTTTACACTTTAAACTGCCTTCCTTAGTCACTAGCTTTGTGTGCCTAACTAATTAACTAATTCAATGGAGCTGAATCCTCCTTGAGGAGCCGCCAGTCATTCGGCTACTCAAAAATTTCCCAATTTACAAGCCCAGAAGTTCATTACCATGTTCACAACAGTCCTCCATTGGTCCCTATCCTAAGTCAGATCAATCCAATCCATACCACCCAATTCTACTTCTTTGAGAACTGTTCTAACATTACCCTCACATATACTTCTAGGTTTTCCTAGTGGTTTATTTCCTTCTAGATTTCCGACAAAAATCCCATATGTATTCCCCTTAACCCCCATGAGTGTTGCATGCCTTGCCCATCTCATCCTCCTTGACTTGATCATTCTAATTATACTTGGCGAAGAGGACAAGTTATGAAGATCCTCTTTATGCTGTTTTCTCCAACCTCCCACCACCACATCCCTCTTTGGTCTAAACATTCTCCTCAGCACCCTGTTTTCAAACACCCTTAGTCTATCTTCTTCCCCAGTGTCAGAGCACACATTTCACATCCATACAAAATCACAGACAAAATTATAGTTTTGTATACTCTAATTTTTAGGTTTTTATAGCATAGGGGAAGACAAAGGATCTGAACTGATTGGTACCAAGCATTACATGAGTTCAGTCTACTCTTAATTATCTTATGAGTCAAATTTTGATTTGCTACTGCAATTCCCAAACATATGAACTGTGCCACAAATTCAAAGTATCTATTAGCTCAGAATTACCGAGTCTTTGAACTTTGTCCATTGTCCAGTATTCCAAAAACTATGGAACACAATGTTTCTAAAACTGGATCTGTTTCTATCCTCAGGTGAAGGAGAAACTAACCTCAGTCACTGTGACTGAGGTTAGCTTTTTCTAAAGGACCCAATAGAGTATGCATCTCCTCCCTAACCAGAGGACAGTAACAGATCCAGTTTCTGAAATGTTCTGTTCTCTAGTTTTTAGAATACCGATTGAACAACTGGACCTTCCTAACGGCATGTTCTAGAGAAAGGTTGAAAAGTAATGGTGATAAAGCATTTGTTGTTTTAGACCATTTTGAATAGGAAATGTATCAAACAAACGTTTGCCTGTACAGACTTTACTATGGGTTTCATTTAAATGCATTTTAATCTGCCTACTAGTTTCATAGGTACCCCAAAATTCATTCAAATATTGTACAACACTTCTTTCTTAACTGAATCATAGGATTTCATAAAGTCTATGAATACCTGATGTACTACCTCATTGCACTTCATTTTTTCTCCAGTATCTCACGAATACAAGTATCTGGTCAGCAGTTGATCTGAGATGTCAAAACCTACAGTGGTGATCCTCAGTAACTTTGTCTGCATATTGGGGAAGGAAATTGGATAAAACTTTGTATGAAATTGATAACAGTGATATGCTTCAATAATTACTACATCAGTTCTATTGTCATTTTTGTAACTTGGTATAATAGTAAGACTTCTTGCACTGTTCAGGCAATTCTTAGTATTCCAAACAGAATTAGTAAGTTTAGGGATCTCAGAACATAACCAGCTAGAAATTGCTGAATACATTTTCACAGAATTTGATCTTGAAAAGTTTTACTCACATTACATTCCATTCTTGGTAAAAATCAGACCAAAAAGAAAAAAGGAACTTTACACATGGGCACTCAAACAAAACTCATAAAATATTTATAATTGAAAAATGTTTTCAACAAAAGATGTAAAAACAAATTAAACTATTTTTTTGTCCAAGAATATTTTTCATAAGACTTGGAGTTTTCAAATTAATTAAACCAAAGGGAGCAAACATGCCACAACTTTTATCCTACACATACATTTCCTAACCTCTTCACTCATTACTTTAGTCACTTACAATAAACTCATTAATGTCTGGAATTATACTAAAGAGGTAACAAATGAAAGCTTAATGTGTTGCTTTAAACTTCCACAGAATCAAGCAGTAACAGCTCCACGCTGACGTCCGATCAATCCTGAATCTCAAAGTTTAACAGCAACCATTTTTCTTAATCCGTTTTCCAAACTTCACGATGAAAGATACATTTATGATAATATATCTGTGTTTCTATTTCTATCTGGCTCTTCAGCTCTCTTGCACCTGGCAATTTTTAAACCAATTCCAAATTTTTATGAAATTTTGGATCAATGTCATGTCACTGGAGGCCATGTCATTTAAGTTCTAATTCCTAAGCATACTGAGGTTGGCAAAATCTTAGAGCCACTCAATGTAGGCCCCTAAAATTGTGTATAATGGTGCAGCTTAAAAATTTATCAATTTGTCTTTAAAATTTTCTGTGTAGAATAGGAAAAACAACTAGTTAACTATGTAAATTCAACCATCAATATTGGTATCAGATTAAAGATTGTACAGAATCTAAGTGTACTTAGCATTACCAGCATCTTCCTGTGACTCTTCATAATCTTCCTCTTTAAGATGTGACTCATGGTTGTTCAAGAAGTCGTCAAGACTGGTCACCTCAACAGAAGACTTCTCTTCTGACAACTCTGTGTCTTTCTTGAATTTTGCCTGTCTTCTTGATCCAGTCTGCTGCTTTACAGGTTCCTTTTGCTTGGCTGCTGCTCTCCTTAGGCGCTGGGCTTCTGTTTTCTTAAGATGTGTTCGTTTCAGCGAGCAATTTGAACATCGTGAGTTGCGGTACTTCCTGTCCAGAAAGAGGTAGCAGTCAGGACTATACCGGGCTACATCTAAGCCTGTTCCTTTACAAAGACTCAGTGACTCTACATCACGAAGCAAAATATCTAGGTCTTCCACTGTCACTGGAGCACTCTGCAGGAAGTTCTGTGATGTCACCTTCTTCCCACGCACATAAATCTCTGCCTCGAGGGTCCCGTGAAATACAATGGCTTTGTCTGTTGACACATATGTACTTGAAGTGTTTTCTGATATGTGTGTGAATGCAACAAACTTGCCTGTGGGATCCCTGTGATATGCCCACAGTAGGGAGGGCAGGTCCACTCCTGCCCAGTGATGGTCATGCAGGGTCTCGTAAGTCAGAGTTTCGACAGTCTCTGGCACTAATATCTCCTGGGTATCTACCTTCTCCTCTTCCTTCTTCAGCTGTGGCACCTCCTCTGTCTCTTCTCCATCCGCATGCTGCAATGCTTCCCCTGCTGTGGCTCGTCTACGGCTGCGTCGGGTTTTCCCCAGCAGAGCGTCGCGCACAGCAGGGGCCCTTCTCTTCCTCTGAACCTGCAATAACAGTTACCATTTCCTATTTATGCCAATCACAGTGGTCACGGGGTCTAAGGCATGAACTGTCTTTGCTCGCTCTAGTGATGGGATCATGGGTGCAAACTCCACTCAAGGTATGGTTGTCTGTGTGGGTTTATTCTGTGTTTGTGTTGTCCTGTGTGTAGGTAGTGGCCTTGCAATGGGCTGATCCCCCATGCAATGAGTCCTACCATCTGTGTAAAAAAAGATGACAAAAACTGAAGAAGAGGCCAGGGCCCAACAAAAGGCTGTGCAGCCACTGACGAATGAACGAAAATGAAATTTCATATTTATGCTGACTAGAATTTGTACTTCCTCATATTTATATCCAATAGACTGTGTTGCTTGAGTTCCTTTCCCAGTAGGGTAATTTTAATTGCTTCCTCTGGCACCATCTTTTCTTTGTGGGTTGTTTAATGTCACTTTCAGTAACGAGGACAAGGAAGCTGCCATGCCCTAATTGAGGTGTTACCCTAGTATTTTCCTGAAAATTGACTATGCAAATAAAAAGGATGTTACCTAACATATTTCTGATAATAGATGAATTATAGAATGTGGTAAGTAAAGTGTACAGTCTATAGAGCCAGAAATAGTCTTATCTAGGATGTGAAGCACAGGTACCACCCAAAATTTACACATTCAATGGATGGTCAATGCCTAAAGGAAACCAACCCTGGCTCATTTACACTGGAAATGATTTACATGATTTCTATTCTTCTGTTACATATGATTCAATTATAGATGCAGAGTTCTGAATTGCTTATTCATTATGCCCATTACCACAACCTTGGAAAACTGTGTATGATTTGATCTAGGTAGGTCAATTAAGTAATCATCATTATGCACCATCTATCACAGGCACGTACTGATTACGTGTCACACAGTATATTTTTACGTACTAAACTTTGGGCTGTAACTCCACAATGGATTCCTCATCAGAGCTCCACATTTTATCCTCGGGTTTTGTACTGTAACACAGCAAATGTGGGTTTCTGACTACTGTATATTAAAATGACTAACGTCAAGTATAAACAGCAAGTCAGTCAGTTTTATTATATTAATCCCACTACATGTTTTGGTCTCTTTTGACCATCATCAGGTGTCATGAATAAAACAATAAATATAGAATGTTTATGCTGTATTACATGATCAAAATGGTTAGTTTGTCAGCGTCATAGATTAAAAATTGTGTGTAGGTTTCGGTATAAATATATAAAATATATACAATATACAATGTCACAACACAACTATGTTAGGGTCAGTGCCTAGTTTGGCTTATATATATATATATTATATTAAAACACAACAGGATGCATGAAATGAAAATTATAAAATATATAGTAAAGTAAAGTAAAAGTAAACTTATCCCTGTACCAGGTCATGAAGGCCCATAGGGTTGTGAGACGTTGAGGCTCCCACATTATCTAGACAATCGGCTCAAAGATTGGCGGTAAGGTTGTCAGCCTTACGCGCCGGCCGCGCTTTACTCCCCAGGAAAATTATTTAATTAATTCCTGGTACTCATTTCTGTTAGAGACTGAGTAAACCCCAGGGCCTAGTATATGGAATATTACAAGATTATTAACATGTGTGTGTGTGTATATATATCCGCATTCCTAGACAGGGCATTTCCAGGAAGATGGATCAGCAGAGACGGTCCAATGCCTTGGCCTCCACATTCACCCGACATAACACCACTGGATTTTTTCCTGTGGGGTTATGTCAAGAGCAGTGCGCCCCGAACACCAGTTAACAGACTTGATGACCTGTATCAGGTATGTGATCTTGGCTATTCCAGGGGACATGCTCCACAGAACATGGCAAGAGCTCGAATATCATCTGGACATTCTCCATGCTACCAAGGGAGCACATAACGAGGTCTACTGAGGTCAAAAAAAAAGTTCCAGAGTTTCACTACGATCTGCCACAAACCATGTGGCTAGCTCAATTAGTTTGCATGCCACAATTTTTCAAAACGACAGGACTGTATATATTGTAGTATTGTAGATGGTGGTCACAGTGTGCTATGTTGTATTCAATTTTTTGTGGGGGGGCTATGTGATTATGAATTTGAGTTTAAATTGTGTGTTTGTAGTTTTTTGAACGGTATGATGTTGATAAACGTGTATATATTCATGTTCTTCTGAATTTCTCACATGTAAGGCAAAGTTGTCTGTGCACTTAACTAATCAGACACTACGCCATGAAGCTGTAAGGGGGAGTGGAGGTATATATCCATGTATCTTGACCTTGGCCCTAGTTGGAAATGGTCAGCTTCACGCT
Source organism: Cryptotermes secundus (assembly GCF_002891405.2). NCBI lineage: Eukaryota > Metazoa > Arthropoda > Insecta > Blattodea > Kalotermitidae > Cryptotermes > Cryptotermes secundus. The sequence continues at coordinate 898,058 of NW_019737394.1, forward strand.
CCGGCCGCTTTACCTCCAGGAAAAGCGCTCCCAGTACCCATTGGACATGAGCCTGAGTTCGCCCCATAACTGGCCTGGAAAATGTGAAGAGAAGAAAAATATTGCCCCTAGCGGGACTCGAACTCCGACCCCAAGATAGTTCAGTCTATAGCCAGTCACTATACCGATTTCACGATCCTGGCTCACATTTCTTACCTGTATTATATGTTTTTAAGATGTTGCAGAGAATACTGGGTGTACTGCGTTGAGTGGTTTCAGTCGGAATATATTGCTGTGAAAAAGTACTTGTTTGTGTTGTAGTTTGCTGTTTTGTTGAATGGGTTACTGTGTTTCTAAATATACAGTGAAGAGAAGATGCAGTCCCGTTGTGGTTTGGTTTGTTACATGTGGTCGGTTTTGCTGTTTGCTGTTATGGTGTGTTGTCCTGGTGTACTGGTTGGTGTGTTGGTAATTAACTGAATTCACATTTTTATATTCCTTATTCAAAGTTAGGCTTTCTTCAATTTCTATAAGAATCATGTGTATTATATCAGATTATTCCCATATACGTTTCTCTTCCTATTTACCCTGTCTTCGAGTAATTTATTCCTAGTAGGCAATACGGTAACACTGACGTGTGCATGTTTAAGTTATCTAAATGTTAATTATTTATTTTTTATTTCTCTGTAGCGCATATGTTCATGCCCTTCTACTTCCAACTGTAACTGAAGATTTCACAATTAATCAGTGTGCCATTGAGAAATGTCCTTATTCTTATTGAGCATGGCACTCTTAACCTCAACACTATGTGGAAGACAGTGATCAACTTCGCTTCTCGCTACCTATTAAATAGGCGACTGGACACCAGTCTGTTTCAGAACTAAAGATTAGCCGGGAGCCTATTTCGCAACACCAATACGTGGGGGTTTAACAATGACAACACTTGCTTCGGATTATTAGGAAGGAGAGATGTATAACATTTGCTCACACTGTGTTTAGGATGCAATATTGTTGATAAAATATTTTAAAAAGTATGGACACGTAAAACTTCACATTTACCTTTATGATTGCACTTCGATCTGAAACAGGGGTATGAATACGTTAGGAAGGTTAGGAACGTTAAGAATTCCGCACGACCGCCTTCCTAATTACAAATTCCATCAAACGACCACAGCGATCATAGCCGATACGAGCCGAACTAATCGCAGCGAATTTCCTGGCGCCACTACTCGAGTATTAGCGTGTATGTTTTCTGCCCGTTTTAAATAATCATGGAAGAAGGTATTTGTGGTTTCGATGCAGTGATTTCTAGCGGCGCTTGGATTTTGAAATCGCTCAAATAGAAAAGCTACAGGTATAGTCCCTGTGCTTAAGCACTACGCCATGAAGGCATATGGGGGAGTGGGTGCATAGATTCACGTATTCTTGAACTCGGTACTATTTGAAGGTGAGTGGTCAGCTTCACGCCCCGGCCGCTTTACACCGAAGGTGTTATGAGATACCATGCTATAGTATAATATTATTCTTATGTCTGCAGTTCACAAAATACAGGTATACTGGAAATAAGCAATTGCAGTATTTCAGTACCATCGGCAGCTTAGTAACTGTCAAGAATTCTCTGAATGGCAAATATGAGGGCTATTTGGAAAGTAACCTTCGTTTATTTAAGGCAACCAGTGCAGGAGAGGGGTGGAGCTCACGCATGCAAAGTAGCATCAGATGACTCATTGCCTTGTAAGCCATCACATAACTTGTCACCTAGGGTTTGTTCTTGTCTTTACAGAATGATTTATGATGTATCCTGCAGTTGATAGTCCCACCAGTTGCGAAATTCGCCATGTAATCTGCTTTTCTCACTCTAAAAATGTGAGTACTGCTGAAATCCAGTAGGAATTATGCATGGTTTATGGCCAAAATTTAATGAGTGCAGGAACTGTAAGGCCGAGGGCACACCAAGGAAACTTGCAACTACAACAGAACCCCAATTTCTGAGAAATATCACCGATTTCAAGCAGGCCACTGGTTTCCAGATTAGCAGGCGCACACTAAGAAAACTCATGTCTGATTAGTTGCTCACCTCATCTTAATTGGGTATGTTTGTCCTACATAATGCATGATTGTATTTTTTAATTTCGTGCACTTACTTTCTTCAATGAAAGATAATAATCCTGAGCCTGTCATAATATGGTGGTAGTTGAGACCGGTTGAGACGGCACGAGAAGGGAAGACGACGACCGTAAGGAAAACATTGTGATGTTAAGTAATTTGTTTTGATTGAAAACAATTTATTTTAATCAGGAAATAATGCGTTCACGTGTGATACGAAATTTTGACATACAGTCGAACAGTTTTAGCAAGACAGAAGACACCTGATGACGGCTGTATACAGCCGAACCATGTAATGTGGAAGAAGGGTGACTATTTAATTTTAAGATGGAAATATGTGTGAAATAAATAATATATTAATGCAACAGGATGCTTAAAAACAAAATTAGGGAAAGAAAACATCGGGTATATTCGTTTTTGTGACAATTTAAACTGAGGAGCTTATATTGTTTCAAAGGACCTTAACTGACGTTTCGGAGGAACATATCGCCTCCATCTTCAGGGTAGAAGAAGCGAGGAACCAGCATGCTGACAGACTAATGTCGAGTTGAATAAACCAAGCTGTATAAGAACAGGAAGAGAAGGGAGACAGGTTACATGGGTATTCAGTAGAGAGGAGAGGGGAAGGGTCTGTGGAGATGAACAATTAAGTCCTTGAAAAACCATTTAACCCAGGTAGATTAGATTAATTATTCTTCATGAAAGCATAATGGTTTTTAAAAGCAGTTCAATGAAGGAATAGTACTACTACAACCAATAAAGCTCAGTTCAAAAGTATTTGCCATTTATTGCATGGAAACTGGGTACATGCTAAACTTTTACACCTACGAAGAGAAAGAAATGAATGAAGAAGAATGAAGAGAGGATAGTTTTAAGATTCACATCATTGTGTCAGTATCTCAGATACTGATCTCTGTGACAAGTTTTCTGTAGTTTTCCCCTTCTTTGTCGACTTTTTATGCAGTACTTTTGGCTGTGGCATGATTTTATAAAAAGTCTTCCCATAGGAACCATTAACTGCTGAATCAGATTTTACAGTGGTGGGTTACATATTTTTCACCAGGTGGAAGGAATGTGAGTCAGAGTGTGTGCTTACTGCTGGCAACATACATTACACTGACGCCAGAATATTTGTGTCAAGATCAAACAAAGAGAAAAAAATGGAGAATGAAACAGTTGTCTGCAGTACTTTCCAGAATGTCTGTGGTCTGCTTTAATTATTGAAACAGCCGAGAGAAAGTTTTGAACATTTTTCCTCATATCATCACATGACTCAGAGAATATGCATCAACAACTTTATGTACAAAGTAGCATAACATACACTGAAAATTCAGCAGGAGATCTCATCATTTGTCATATAAGCTCTCATACTACTAACTTCCCTTGCTTTCCGGTCCAACATGTCATCAAATGACATGTTGAGGCTGACATTTATAATGCTATCTCCCATGAATAACACAAACAAATAGTCAATCATGAACCATCCCCTTCGTACAGTGTACTACACTTCACATATCCATGCTAAAATATTATCAGTACTCACCAAATCGACATAATACACTGAAACAAAAGAGTGCTTGCTCATTTGTGACCTGCTTCATAACTTCTGTTATGCAGTTTGTTGATACTTCATACCTGTATGGTACCCCAAAACTGAATAATGATAGTAATAATTCTCACAACTACAAAACCTCTTTATGTATATGTAGTAAAGATAAAGGTATTCCTGTGCTTAACTAATTAAGCACTATGCCATTAAGACGTATGGGGGAGTGGATGTATAGTTTCACATTTTCTTGACCTTGGTACTAGTTGCAGGTGAGTGGTCAGCTTCACGCCCCGTTTGATTGATGAGGAAATTAGATTAAATTCAAGTAATGCTTGCTACCATTCAGCTCAGAACCTTTTGTCTTCTTGTCTGCTGCCTAAAAATATGAAGATCAAAGTTTACAAATTATAATTTGTGCTGTTGTTCTTTACAGGTGTAACAAAATGATAGGATGCTGGAGAAAACTGCAAAATGAGGAGCTTCAAAATTTATACTGCTTGCCAAATATAAATAAAATGATCAAGTCAAAAGGATAAGATTGTCAGTTAACATAGTATGCATGACAGAGGAGGAAACCATACAGGATTTTGGAAAACTAGAGGGAAAGAGACCAATAGGAAGATTTAATGAGGTTTGACAATAAAGTTCGCGAACTTTAGTGTAGTGGACAGAGAAAACTGTATGGTTTGATGACGTTGGCATATCAGCCTTTCACAGCTGTGTTGTTGTCAATCTGTGGCAGTCTCTTTCTGAGTGACATCTATTTTGTCTGAGTGTGTTTTGGTGTGCCATCATGAGACTTACAGAGCTTCAATCAGAGCAACAAATAAGTATTAAATTTCTTGTTAAATTTGGCAAGAGTGGAAGTGAAATCAGAGAAATATTAATGCAAGTTTACAGGGATAATGCTATGAAGAAAACAGCAGTTTACAAATGGATGGCAGGTTTTTCTGATGGAAGAGGAAGTGTCACTGACGAAGAGAGATGGCCAGCAACGAGCAGAACTGATGAAAACAGTGCAAAAGTTCATCAAATTACGCGTGAAAATCATCAGCTGACTGTCAGGATCATAACAGAGTAAGTGAACATTGATAGAGAAACAGTTAGGAAAATCTGAAATGAAGATCTTGACACGAGGACGGTGTGTGCCAAAATTGTTTCGAAGCAGCTCATATGGCACTGTCTCTGAGGGAGTTTTTAGCTAGTAAACAAATAACTATGCTGGAACACCCTCCCTGTTCACCGGATCTAGCCCCCAGTGACTTTTTTTTCTTTCCCAAGATAAAGGAAATGTTGAAAGGAAGGCATTTTGATGACATTTGGAGTAATACGATGGCAGCTCTGAAGGCCAATCCACAAAACCAGTTCCAAAATTGTTTTGGACTAGGCGCTGGCATCAGTGCATAGCTTCTCAAGGAGAGTGCCTTGAATGTGACAACAGTGATATCCAGCAATGAGGTATGTAACACTTTTACCGGGACGTGATGATTTCGCGAACTTTATTGTCAAACCATGTACACAGATGGGAGCATAATATTAAAATGGATCTTATAGTAATGGAGTTGTGGGTTATGAATTGGATTCATCTAGCTCAGGATAGAGACCAGTGGGGGATGCTTGTGAAGATGGTAATGAATCTTTGGGTTCTGCAAAATTTTGTGAACTTCCTGGCTAACCAACTGTTTACTCTTAAGGACTCACATTCATGGAGTTAGTTTGTTAGAAATATTAATTTTGCCATTTCAAGGATTTGGGAAGACATTTTCATGGTGGATTATGTACACAGCAGTCACTACAGAAAGCTATGGCTGAAGGAAATGGAATCCTGCGTTTACATGAAGGTACACTTGGGACATGTTGGTAAGGAATTTATGTTATGAAATTCTCTTTATACATAATTGAAAAGAGCACAATCAGCAAGCAGATTAGATTCAATGCTGATTTCTCATTTCACCATATTAATTTTCTCACATTTATCCCCTGCAATTCAAAATGACTTCCCATAAGCATTCATCTGTTCAAGCAATTCCCTGCTGCTGCAGAACCTGAAGCCCAGTACTGAGCCCAGATCCAGCTAAGCACCTGTGAAACATACACACATCTTCTTTTCACAGGATAATTTTAATTATATTGTCTATCTACATATTTATCTCCAAACTGGCCTTATGCATGAGTTTCACAGTAAGTTACTGCATATTTTTCTTGTATTTGCCACACGCAAAATTTTAACAAAGGTTTTAATACATTATGATTAACATCACTGATAAAGGATGCATTAATAGTCTGAGACCAGTGTTAGGTTACTGCTGTGGATCAAGTTCTAGGCAATGGCTGGAACCACACTTCTGGTGATGTCTGATGAAACCCATTAACTGTATGTAGGTCAGGTGGTTTTTGCCCTTTGGGCACAGCTAATGTGAAGTTTTGCAACAGTCCTGTCAGTATCAACCACATGTTCTGACGTCCAAAGGTCTCTCCAGCACACAGTCTCTTCCCTGCAAGATGATATCAACAGTGAACTCATTATGTATGTTCAGTGGCTCCAAAATTCTTTTAGTCTGAGGCTTCCTTGATGTGAACAAAGAGTTTGAGTCCCCAATATATAAAGATGTTTCAAAATGTAATTCCTCAGTTTAATGAAAGAAACTGCTAATGAACATTTATGATATTTATGAAGTATTTTTAAATAAACTGTAAGTTTTTAATTTAATTTAGGCTTCAATGATCAAAATTTATTCTATAATCTTTTCTAACTTCCTATTTTTTTTGGTCGCTCCCAGAAAAAGTTTCATGGCTTCCTCAGGGGTTCACATCTCCTACTTTATGAATTACTCTTCTAAACCATACAAGATGAAGTGGCCACTCAACTGTGTCTAGTGTGCAGTTTAAGAACAGTAGGAGCTTCACTTGTGCTTCACAATATAACATAATGACATGGTGTTTAACCGATGTCACAAGTTTGCCATCACCATTTGCCCTACATCTGGACATCGTGTTGGCATTTTCTGTTCCTTGTCAGAAAATGACCTTAAAAAATCTTCACATGTTTGAAAAATTTTCACTGTACAATATGTCATAGAAGATAATAAATTGGGAGGACTCTGTTATCTATGTATTAGCCCTTTGTGATATTCCATTAACTTATACATTAGCAAGTGACACAAAAAGTCGAATTACCACCACATTTTTCAACATGCCAATGCCTCCAACTTTAGAAGTTATCTTGTAAAAACAAGACCCAAAACCTAGGTGAAGAATGTGCCTCCAACAGCAAATGCACAAGCTTAGTATTTGATTTTGTTTTTATAATGTTAACCCTTTGGTTCATTTAGGAAATATATGGGTTTTGGTTTTGTATTTAAAAATAAATATCTAAAAACCTCCTTAGGTTAGACTTTGGATTTTAGTTTTACAAATTAACTTGTATTGTTGGCAGGGCTAATTGGATGGACAGCATGGCCATACAATTTTGAACTTACTTAGGTCACCAGCTAATATGTGAGTACCAGACTTTCTAGTCAGAGAAGAAGGAATTTTACCTTCCAACATGATTGGAAGTTTGCTGATTAGATACAGGCATAGTCACTAACCTGCTCCAAATGGCAGGGTGAGATCCTTCTTGAGAAGCTGTCCCTTTTCATCGAGAAACCTCTCTGGTCGGTATATGTGAGGATCTCCCCACACTTCAGGATCATTGTGATAGCTATGCAGTCCAGTCAGTAGCATTGTGTTCTGTGCAAAAAGCATAAGATTATTCCAATATGAGGAATGCATGCACCTGGCCTTTACTTGGTTCGTCTGCAGACCACTTACTGATGCTGTATCAACTAGAGAGGGTATTTAGTATCAGAAGAGAAGGAAGGATAATTTAGTACAAGGGACTGGAAAATATAGGGCTGAAACTGTAATGGCTTGTATCAAAGTATGATCATAGTATTCACTTGGAGAAAGTGAAGAAATCTAAGTCAGGTAAACCTCAGTCAGGTAGCCAGATGAAATGTAAGGGTACCATTTGAATAAATATCAGCTGCATTACTATATTGCACAACTTACTTGGTGTTAGGAAGGAATGTAAGGAAAATATGTGAGATAATATTATGAAAACTTATTGGACAAGTGAAGATCTGCTGAATTGTCGGTGTATGTTATGCTATGATGTACACAAAGTTGTTAATGCATATTCTCCATGGCTGTGCTGATATGAGAAAAAATGTTCACATTTTGTCTCAGCTGTTTCAATAATAATTAAAAAATATTATGTAGCAGGAGCTGACCACAGACATTCTGGAAATTGCCTATGGGAGGTTGGATAATTAAACCATGTGACTGTATTTTTAGAGAAAAAGATGTGATTGTGGTCACCTTTAATGTAACCTTCTTAGTGTGGTAACCTTTCAACATTTTACACTTATTTCAACATCCTTGCCATGTCTGAAAATATTTCTTGAAAGCCATTTCGGCACTGACATCTCAGAATATTTGTAGGCAATACAAAATGAGACCTTTTCAAGAGACTTTCAAGTTCAGCATAAAGATATAGAGTGGTAACCTAGTAAAGGATGAGAATGGTGATCTGCTTGAAGATTGCCACAACATTTTGAATAGGTGGAAGAACTACTACTCTCAGTTATTGAATGTACATAGGTTCAGTGATGTTGGGCAGATAGAAATACATACAGCTGAGCTGTTAATACCTTATACTATCCCTTTTGAGGTTCAAATTGCTATTGTAAAAACTGAAAAGGTATAAATTTCGAGGTAGCGATCAAATTCTGGCAGTACTTATTCAAGCAGGAGGCGAAATATTACGTTCTAAGGTCCACAAGCTAATTATTTCTAGTCCTCATAAGGAAAAATTGATCAGTGGAAGGAGTCTATTACTGTACCAGTTCACAAGAAGGGTGGTAAAACTGATTGTAGTAATTACAGGAGGACATCACTGCTAACAACTTCATACAGAATTTTATCAAATTTTTTCTCTCAAGGTTAAGTCCATACATAGATGAAATTATTGGGGATCATCACTATATGTTTCGACATAACAGCTCAACTACAGATCAAATCTTTTCCATTCGTCAGATACTGGAGTTGAGAAATAAGAGTACAATGAGACAGTACATCAGCTATTTGTATACTTAAAAAAAGCCTATGATTTATTTAAGAGGGAAGTATTGTACAATATTCTGATAGAGTTTGGGATACCCATAAAACTAGTTAGGCCAATTAAAATGTGTTTAAACGAAATGTATAGTAAAGTCTGTACAGGTAACCCTTTGTCTGATAATTTCCCTATCCTTAATGGTCTAAAATAAGGAGATGCTTTATTGCCACTCCTTTTCAACTTTGCCTTAGAATATGGAATTAGGAACGTCCAGGGAAACCAGGTGGGACTGAAACTAAACAGGACACATCAGCTGTTGGTCTATGCCGATGATGTGAATCTGCTGGGTGATAATGTAGATACCATAGAGAAAAACACACAAACTTTAATTGACGCAAGTAAAGGGGTTGGTCTAGAAGTAAACACAGAGAAAACTAAGTATACGTTACTGTCTCATCACCAAAATGCAGGGCAAAATCATGACATAAAGATAGGAAACAGATGTTCTGAAAATGTGGCACAGTTCAGATATTTGGGAACAACGATAATAGATCAAAACCTGATTCAGGAGGAAATTAAGAAACGACTGAACTCGGGTAATGCTTGCTACCATTCAATCCAGAACCTTTTGTCTTCTTGTCTGTTGTCCAAAAACATAAAAATTAGAATATATAAAACTATAATTTTGCCCGTGGTTCTGTATGGGTGTGAAACTTGGTCTCTTATGGATTGGATAGATCTGGCTCNAGAATTTTGGGGTAAAGCAAGTGTCACGTAACTTTGAGCAAGGCCAAGAGTAACCTTGAATGTGCATAAGAAAAATTTCAGACAAGGGGGTGGATGGAGGGTGTGAGAAGTAACAGGCAGCCAGTGGAAGAATGAGTGGTAAGAAACTCCTCCCACCACAAGGTATGACTAGGAATGCGGGCCTTGTTCGAAATTACATGACACAGTCTATAAGCAGGGCAGATATTTAACATTCAGAGAACGCTTGGTGGAGAACTCTGAAATTTACATTCACCAGGGAGTACACGTGTTCTGGTCCCCTGTATCCATTTGTGTGTGTGTATGTGAGTAAACATTCACAGGAGCCTAAATCCACCAATCAGCTAAGTGGATACTACGGGGCAGTTATCATTTGTATAGTGCAATTTGAATAAAGACTTTACACAGCTAATTGGCATTGAATGTTGACCTTCCAAAACCTGAAGCCTCCGCCTAATCACCCACCCAAGTCGTGGCCAGTCAACACGGCTTGAGATGAGTTGAATTTCTCTACCAGAGCTAGTAGCTCCAAGAAACGGTTACAGTTCATTAAGAATGTAAGTTACTAATAAGGAGAAATATTAAGCTGGAAGATGGTCTGTATGCTTGCCTTTGGTATAAAATATCCACGGAGATGTGTGTCCTCTGTTGCTCTATGGGCAATGCCAAGAGAAAAAATTGAGGAAATCCTCATCAACTCACGCAGAGAAGCTTCCATATATGGCATCCTATAAGAGTAATGCGGAGATATTTTTTAATATGACACAGTGGTCCCATGTAAAGATTTCTTAGGTTGCAGTGAACTGGGCACCAATGATAATTTCAGAGCATCACTCAACTGACAAGAAGAAAATTGGAAACTTCTTATTCAGTAGTACAAAGTTTCATTGTCATCCACATTCATTTACTGAAGACAGAAATACACTGTTGAAAACTTATCAACTTCAGAAATAATACTGCATACTTATATTTCCCAGAAGTCATTTTATGTCTTCATTGTGATAAAAACTAAGGTTGTGGTCTTCTGGGTCATGACACTTTGTAGTATCATAAGTGGTTACAAGCAAATTTCAGAGAAACTTTGTTTCCATTTACAGAATTGAACCAAAAATGTGAGGAATCAGGTCCTTCCAAAATGTTAGGAACCAATTACAATACTACATGGTGACATAATCTTGAAGACAAAATCCTCATATTCTCTTTAAATGTAGATAAAATCAAAATGTGTCAGATTTGAGGTTTTCACTGCGGTGACTATGAACAAAGCAGTCTTCTGGGATGTGGCACTGTGTAGAGCAGGTAGATCTGACTAGTCTGTTAGCACCTGCTCATGCTGGTTCCTTGCTTGTGAATTTTCTTCTTTTCTCTTCTACCCTGAATATGGAGGTGATACGTTACTCCGAAACGTCGGTTAACACAATATCTACATGACGCCACATTCCAGAAGACTGCTGTCTTCAAATCAAAATGTGATTAATATGAAAGTGTTACACTGTAATATGATACACATATTTATGTTTCTGAGTGGTCAGTCTTTGATAAATCTGATAAATATTTGATCTTCATGAAAAATAGGAGTTACATTGTAAATATGAATCAGAATTAAATTTGACACATTTGACAGGATAGCTCACATAAAAAAAGACTTCATTGCAGTCCATTATTTTGTTCTGAGAGGAGAAACATACACAGTCTGTACAATGTACACTAAGTTCAAGGAATGCAAACAACATGGAAGCATTCAACCATTGTCAGTCACTTACTTTGATCGATCATTGAGTGTTGGCAATCTGTTGTGGCCCACCACTGTGTCGATCTCATTCTGTATGTTGGACTGCACTTCTGGGTGATGCATCATGTACATGATGTACATGGAGAGGGTTGTAGTCAGTGTGGTTGCTGTCGAAACCAGTAAATCCCAACCCAGGAATATAAGCTGCTCCTCTAGAATAATTATTATGTAGTAATTTGTCTATTAGACTTTCTGTTCAGTGACATCAGAAGCATGGGAAGGAAGATGAGTGCCTACAGGGTTTTGGAAGCAAAATCTAAAGGAAAGAGAGCAATAGGAAGACATTAAAATGGGATTGAAATGGATCTTAGAGAAAGAGGAGGGGGGTTTGTATAGGATTTATCTGGAGCAGGATAGGGAAGAGTGCCAGGGTCTTTTGAGCATGTTAATGAACATTCAGGTTCAATAAATCCCTGGGAATTTCTGAAATGGCTGAGCAACTGTCGGCTTCTCTGTTGGACTCAGTTCCATGCAGTTTGTCAGGTAATTAGCAATTATAATTATTTTAAATTTAGATTGAACAATGGAATAAAACTCTGTACAAATTTATGTAATAGATTCTAAAGGGTTGTGATGATAGTGTGTAACACTAAAAATTACTGGGTTTTTGGTCTTTTTGCATTATCCAGTATTTTAGAAACTAGAAAACACTACATTTCAGAAACAGGATCTGTTTCCGTCCTTAAGTGAGGGTCCCTTAGAAAGAGCTAACCTCAGTCACTGGTTCAGTGATTGAGGTTAGCTCTTGCGAAGCTTCTAGCTAAATTATATTATTATTATTATTATTATTATTATTATTATTAGTGCTGTTGTCTGTGGTTAGTGACGTAAAAAACAAGTAATATGAGTATTGTGACATGTTGCGCAACGGAGAACCCCTCCCTACCCAGCAATAACGTGGCAACTCAGGTCACAGTGACGTGGCGAATGAGTCAGCGCTCCCTCCCCCCACCACGGTGACGTAAGACGGCGTGAGGTAACAGCGTTGCTAGGCTATATGCAAACACGGTGACGCGGCACGCAACAGGCACCACTGCAGCTATATAAGGGAACTGCACAGCAGCTATGAGTCAGTTGTAATGTGGCTACGGCAGAGTTAAGTAGTAGACGAGTGAGTGTGTTATCAACAGTCCTCAAGTCAGCAGACCACAGTTGGAGTATAGCAGCCGTCGCGGAAAGAAGAACCGGACGTGTGTGTATTTGTGTAATTGGGAGTGTGTGATACAGTGATACATAGCTCCCCTACTGTAAACGTGTAGACTACTGAGGAGAGAGTGAACTGATTTGCGCATAGGGTTATAAATCGTGAAACCCCGCAACAGTGTAAACAGATTAATGCGATTAGGGTTATAAAGTGTAAAATTGTGTAATAATTAATTGTAGCCGTTACTTGTAGGTTGTTAAATAAACCAATTAACAATCTCTACGGCGTATTCAGTAACGAAACACATTACAGTATGTTGTTACTACCGGAGAATGGTGATCCATTAGGATTGTTCTCATTTGTCTTCATTTCCTTGATGTAGATATCAATGAAGTCCCGCATGTGGTCCTCTGAATGTGTCCTGATATGTTCATCAATTGTTTTCTGAAAAGAGAAAACACAATGCAAGTTCACATTATGTTCAAGCATATCTGTCCACTCACCTGGTACGCTTCCTTATGTCACATTGCTGTAGACTGAAGATTCAACACTGAGCTCAACAGTTGTCACAAACTCTTTCAGCTGGCATGACTCTACAATATTCCTGCAGTTCTCAAGGTTGAGAACCCATGGACTTTAGGCATTGTATCACATTATCATTAGCATTAATATTAGATTTAAACAATTAAATTTATTTCAGTCCAATGTGATATATAATGCTTCCACCATTTTAGCACTCAGTTACCCAATATGTTTCGATTCATAATAAATAAACTGAAATAAAATTAATTGTAAACCTGTTAGTGTAATGGACCAGAATGAAACAAATTAAATTAGTGTTAAAATGTCTAAACTGTGTAAGCTTTTGATTATATAGGAATATAAAAGGTAAAGGTATCCCTGTTACAGGCTGTGGAGGCCCATAGGATTGTGAGATGTTGTGGTTCCCACATTTTCTAGACAATCGGCTCATAGATGGCAGCAAGGTTGTCAGCCCTATGCACCAGCTGCCCTTTACCCCCAAGAATATTCCAAGAATATTCGTGGTACTCATTTCTGTTAGAGGCTGAGTTGACACCAGGGTCATAGTGCAGCTGGAGGGATTAGATCAATTGAAAAAAAAGTTGATGACCGCATTGGGACTTAAACCCGCGACTTTCTGGCTTAACACAGTGCCTCAACCAACTACGCTACTGCATGCCGCTATATAGGAATATGGATTATGTAAAAATATGTATAATGACATTCACATTTACTATAAATACACAACAGATTGCAGACAGTCACGGTGTACAGGTCAGTGTAGCACACCCTTGTTCATTCACACTATAAATACAAAATACCACTTTGATTAGAATTTGAAGAGCACAATCTTCTGGGATACAATGCAATGTAATTTGGTCACAATCTTGCTTCTTGCTGATTTCTTGTTTGGCTTACTCTTTAACCCTGAGGACAGAGATTTCTCTGAAACATCAGTGAATTTCAGTCAAATTATGTGGTAATAAACCTAAAGATGGTGGCACTCGTATAGCTACTCCTGTAGGAACCTGAAATCTGACAAGAATCATAACATCACAGCAAAAGTAAATTTTGAAATGCTGTAGTGAGGCCCTGATACTGAAAATAAGAAACACTGAACAACAGCACCAGGGAAGTTCCTATGGCCTTTATTGGTTATTACAAACAAAATACAGATATCAGGGGAAAGCTAAATGTTCCAGATATTATCAATTAACTTGATGAGTGCCAAAAAAAGACTACAGTGCCTGGCCAGAATGAGAGCAAGCAGAATATAAAAGGTGGCATTGAAATATAAGCCACTAAGGTGAACAGATTTTGGTTGGTTAACGAAAATATGGGGAGATCATTTATGTTTAGAAAGTTTAGGAACAACTGATTAAAATTAAATTCTGTGTAGCTTGTGACAGTTTTATTTGTAAGTAAATATCCTACCCCAGTTGCTCGTTTGGCAAGTAGATTTACTTAATTTTTACTTCTAATTAAACAATTCCAAAACTTTGTTGTGTTTCTAGCATGAAGTATGAAGTAGCTGAAATGTTAATTATATGCGTTTTACTCCAGGCATGTTTCAAACTGAATTGCCTTTTAACCAAGCATCAAATGAAAATTGTTAAACTTTATTTCTTATGCTTTGTATTATGTCCACAATGTTACAACAGATGGGAATGTTAATGACATGCAATTCCATTCACTTCCAATGTCAATGGCTTCGTTCTCCTGAGAAATTGCACTACTGGAAATGTGCATTAAAAATGTTACATGTTAATTCCAGGAGAACATTATTACAGAATCTGATAATGTTTCTGAATTCTGAATGGAATAATTTATATGAGAGATCACAATATAATGAAATTATTTTAAAAGCACAAAAAAAGATGCTGAATTCTATGTCAGCAGATCACATCAGTGGAGCCTCAGTATAAGCACACTTGGAACTGAGTCTCACCTAAATCTCACTGGACGAAGTTTGTACATTCCTTGTATTATATATTATGAAGGAAATCTGCCTTGAATTTAGAATACCTAAGTTAGTGATGATCAAAATAATAAAAGTAAAAACAGTAAAGCTATCCTTGTACCAGGCCGTGAAGGCCCATAGGGGTGTGAGATGTTGAGGGTCCCACATTATCTAGACCAGTGGTTCTCAACCTTTTTTTGCTCGTGGCCCACTTCTGACTTTCATTCAGTTCTGTGGCCCCCCCCTCATATTGTTTAATTATAATAAATGTAATATTGATTATAAATATGTACTTTATCAACTGTACTTTTATTTATAACAATTATTATTTGTTTATAGCGTAAGGAATATTGATAATAAGGAAGGGGTCCTCTTCCAAACACTTTGAATACTGAACTGAAGAACACCTGAAATTTACTGAAAAGGTGGCGGTAAAATTCATGAGAGGAGGGGGAGATATTTAGGAAAATAAAGGATAATTCGTTAGGGCTCTACCCACTCTGAGAAGGCGCATACCTGTTTACCGGTACTTGGAATTCCCAGATCTAAGGTTGTGGTTTAAGTACAATAGGTTCTATCCCTTCTAAGTAAGGTACACAAAAACAAGGATATTGAGTTATTGTGTTATTATATGTACTAAACATTTGGCATTTTTATTTATCTTTAATTATTAATAATTTTATTTTAGAAGTGAAAATTTTGTGGCCCACTTAACAGTTTCCACGGCCCTCCATTTTCCAAATTTTGTTTGCGGCCCCACAGAAATACGGCTTGGCCCACTGGGAGGCCATATGGCCCCCGCTGAGAACCACTGATCTAGACCAAGGGTCTCCAAACTATGGCCCTGTTGCTGACCCATATTCTTGAATTGTTACCAAAACTATAAGAACCTTTTATTTCAAAGTAATCAGAATTAATGAAACCTTGCTTTCATTTTACTGACCTTTATGACTTCTACCAACTTAGTATTTGTGTTTCTGATCTGAGTGAATCCTGACTTCTGTGGAAAGATGTGTCTGATCCATGGTGTGAGTGCAAGAGCTCTCCCTGTAGGGTCATTAGCACGCACAAATTTGATGCCTTGTTGTGCAATAAAGCGTGCGTGTCCATGGTCTGTGTATGAGAAACGATCTCCTGCATACATGGACCAAATTGCATTGAGCAGGATGTGAAAGAACAGGTCTGGCAATAAAGCCAGGCCATCTCTATAGATCCCCTGCAAGAAGAGAACAGCATCAAAACTTGAGATGAAAGCATTAAACAGGCAGATATTAAAACTGTACACATTCATACATTATGGGGGGAAACGTTACATGTTCTTATTTGAACTCTGTAAATGACTATGTAGCACTGGAAAGATTGGAAGGAGATGGTTGTGACATTTCCCACATTCTGCTGAAGACACTGAGGAAAACCATGAAACTTCTTTCCCTGCTCACAGCTTGGCCAAAACTTGAAGCTGGTTCTTATCTTCCTTCCCAAAAGAACAGAGATTTATTGCACTGTATTAAGATTTTACTAATCGAAATTGGAAGGTGCTATGGCATGGAAATGAATGTGGAAAAAACAAAATTCGAGACAACCAACCCCAGTCACAATAAAGATAGACCAAGAACAACTGGAGAATGTGAAATGTTTTAAATATTTTGGTAGCTTGTTAATAGATAATGGAAGGTGTACGTGTGAAATTAAATCTAGGATTGCCACGGCAAAAGCTGCATTTAGCAAGAAGAAGAATCTTTTTACCGGCAAATTGGACTTAAATTTGAGAAAGAAACTAGTGAAATGCTACATTTGGAGCATCGCTTTGTATGGGGCTGAAACTTGGACACTTAGGGCACTAGATCAGAAACACCTGGAAAGCTTCAAAATGTGGTGCTGGAGAAGGATGGAGAAGATCAGTTGGACCGATTATGTGAGAAATGAAGAAGTGTTAATTAGAGACAGTGAGCAGATGAATATCCTACATGAAATAAGAAAACGGAAGGCTAATTGGATTGGTCATATCTTACGCGGTAACTGCCTTCTAAAAGAAGTTATTGAAGGAAAGATAGCGGGGCAGATAGAAGTGACCAGAAGACGAGGAAGAAGACGTAAGAAGATGCTGGATGACCCTGGCGACAGAAGAGGATATTTTCATTTGAAGGAGAAAGCTCTGGATCGTATCAAGTGGAGGAACTGTTTTGGAAGAGACTGTGGACCTGTCGTCTTGACAGATTATAGATGAATGAATGAATTAAGATTTGAGATTATTTGTGACCATCCTTTCCTCATCTTTCTTTCTCTTGCACTTCTTTATTTTGTTTTTAACTCCCGATAGA
This sequence comes from Cryptotermes secundus, assembly GCF_002891405.2. Taxonomy (NCBI): domain Eukaryota; kingdom Metazoa; phylum Arthropoda; class Insecta; order Blattodea; family Kalotermitidae; genus Cryptotermes; species Cryptotermes secundus. Next base: position 915,297 of record NW_019737394.1, read on the forward strand.
ACAGTTATTTTAGTCGCCATTTTCCATTGTCCATGCTTCCCCGTGTTATCTACAAGTTCTCGCTGACCTGCCTGAGCCAATATCCAATGTGGAGGACTGCATAGAACATCAAGGCAGCCAAAAGCACAAATCAGCGAGGCCATCTTCAATCAACCTGATATCCCATGCTAATCTCATTTCTCTACAAAAGCAAAGTATACCTATGATAAGCACCTCATTCTTACTGAGGGCTGCAGCAGCCTTGGTTTGCATAGCATTGTGATTGTCTATAAGGCCAAGCTGCCCTATCTATTACAATCCATAATGCGCCATTTTAGCTCCTATCCCAAGTTGGGTAATCCTATAAATTTAGTAATCCCATGCCTTCCAATTAACACTCGGCCCACAGGATAAAATTCTAGTTTGTCAGGAGCTTGACTTTAATGTCATAACCATCATGCAAATAACACCCAGATGCCGCTCACCTTAGGGTCCAGTAATCACAATCTCCCTGCCATTCTTCCTAATTACTATGGCTTCTTCCTGCTAGAAATCACACTGAATTTTCACCCAAATCAATCATTCAAATATTTAAAAAAATGTGCAGAATACAGAGCCCAGACTGGCCTAACAGCTTATTACCATCCATCTGCTATCCTCTGATTGGATTCTTACTTCACAAATAAAAATACCAAGGATATTCTACATAGCAGAGCAGCAGCAGTAGACCCCAAACCTGAGGCCACCATGGCCAGCAAAACCAGAGACCAGATGATAAAACCAATGGAGCAGGTCCCTGGCAGAAGTAGCACTGATGGGCTGCACTCAGAGAAAGACATTTTAAAGAGTCTGCCCTTACTGAGCTTTGATTTTATAACTGTGAAGCAGATGATTTTTTTCAAAGAGACTGACATGGGAAGTCAAATGGTAAATTTCTCCTTGTATCTGATAATAGTTCCTGGAAAACCCACAAACTGAGTACAATAACTAACTCTGGAACATTGTTATCTTAGAGAAGGAACAGAGCCCAGAATGGGCTAAGAAATCTGGGCAGATGGAGCCATTTTCAGCAGAGAGGGCAGAGGTCCCGTGTCCCATGCAGCATTACACACCGATAACATGTCTTGAATGGAAATTTTGTGGCATGTTCACTGAAAGGTGGATTGGTTTAATCAGAAGAGAGAGCCGTTACTATGTTATGGCACAGTAAGCATCTCACCACTCTAACAATGACTGAACATGCAACAGAGGAACAGTGTTTTCTGTTAGGTTTTCATGGAAAGTGATGTCACCTAACAATAGAAGAACTGTTAGAAGCGGTATTTTCTTTGTGGTTCATGCCAGGATAATATAACAAGGACCAGCTGCCATGAAAAAACAATCCAGAGATGGCAGAAGAGTTAGGAGTTTGGAGTGACATAGCTGCCAACCTGAGAGTGAAGGAACTTCCACTCTTGGAGGATGTTACCAAGCAGCACAGTGAAGACCATGACTGTGTGTGGTAGTGATTTGTGAAGTGTAGTCACAAGCTGTATGAGTGTCCAATAAATCAATTTACCAATCCAAACTCCATCTATAGTATCTTCATCATGCGACAATATATCATTTTTTAATTATATGTTCAAGGTTACAACTGCACTACAGCACATATAATATAGCTTTATGGCAGTGTGTCAGAAGAAGCAAAATGGAGGCCATGACAGAACTTATCCTAAATTTAATGAAACAAAATAGCCAGCAGATATCAAGGGCCCCCCATAGTTGTAGTATTTCGTGAAATTTATACTGAAAGGCAGTGCTGTTTGCTGAGTAATCAATAGCCATAAGGCTGTTGACGCAGGTTAGTACTATTGATACTAGGATATCTGACAAAGGACTGAATGTCAGAAAGGGCAGTCCAAGATCATAAGTATCAAGACTGTCACTAAAATATGGTCATTAGCTCCAAGAGGGGATTGAGAACAAACACTGAAAAATAAATCACAGAAACAAAAGAGATGGACTGACTTACTGTCAGTCATAATGCAACTGTTTTTGGTTTGGCTCATTATTCTACCCTGAAGACGAAAGCTGCATCAGGTCCCTCTGAAATGTTGGTACCTCGCTATTAGTAACACAACGTCACATACAAAAATTGTGACTTGAATGTACTGTCATATGTGAAGGTTCTTATATGATGCATTCTCCTCTGTGCAGATTACTGACTTGACAAGAATTCACACAATTTTCAGTAGTTAAAAGAGGCAACTAGATACAATGCCAAATGCAGGCTAAATACCCACCTTATCCTGCTTCTTGCCATTCAGAATATCGACCATATCCTGAATCTCCTGCTGCACCAAGTTCTCCAGTGAGGCAGAGCGAGTGCCAAACCCAAAGTCTCTCATGTGCCTTAACATGTAACGTCTCTGATGTGCCCACAGAGGTCCATCTGCCAGGATTACACCTGCACATTACAGATATCATTGCAAATTATGGAAACTGTTTAACCCTTTGGCTGACAAGCCCTGCCATAGAACTACCCGCTTCGTGATAATGCAGCCACACAATGAAATATCTACCTCAAATGGCCTTGAAACAACAGCTTGTATAAAAGAGTGACAGTGCAAAAATATGTGTGTGTAATCAAACTTATGTTTCTTATGGCTTGGTGCTTAAGCCTATTCTTTTTTTCTTTTCCTTATTTATCTAACGATGCAGGTGATAGGTTCCTCCGAAATGTCGGTGGTCTCACTGGACTATACAGCATTATGTACCAGAAGGTCGAAATCTTTAATACACAAAATGTTAGAAGGTATTATTTTTTTTTGATTTAATGATGTAAATATGAGTATTAATATTCACTTATTTTTTTAATAAAGAGAGGTTTAAGGAATCTTAGGTCAGTATTATATTATATAATATGTTGTAAATTCTGACAAATTTGAATTGCTGTTATTCAGTCATGGTCTGAATTCCAGAAATTAGTATCTCCATTATAAACTACTGTCCTGTCATTAAGGCGAAACAGTGATATATTTATCTGAGTTACTCTTTCTGATCTTAAGAATGCCTATATAATGAGAGTATTGAAGTTTAAACGCATGACAATCTGCATACCCAGAAGCTTCCCAAGGCCACGTTCCCTTGCAATAATTGTGTCCATTCTTCCCAGAAACTCGGGTCTTGTTTCTATTTCCTTGATGGTCTCATAGTCACAAGCAACAACAGTAGGTACACCTCCAAGATAGAACCCTAACAAATTGCTGCGATACCTGCATCTCATTTTCTCTATTGCCTTGTGGATATAGGTCCAGTTGTTTAACAACAGAAGCCAATAAGCTCCATATATTGGCAAACTGGGGGGACCTGAAAAGACACCATCACTGTAAGCATTGTTCATTGAGTTGTTGAGAAATAATATGCTAAACAATACAAACTATGAAGAAAGCAACGTGTATATGTGGTGTTAACCGACGTTTCGGAGGAACGTCGGTTAACACCACATATACACGGTGCCAAATCCCAGAAGACTGCTTTCTTCATAGTCACCGCCGTGAAAGCCTCAAATCTTACAATACAAACTATTATGCTCCACATTTATACAGGTAGTTGAGTTGGAACAATATACCAGCATTATTCTTTGTGCCACAATATTTGTAAAGTTTCTTAGAAACAGCAGTGCCATTACTTAGCAGTCAGAATAAACTTGAAGCAGCTCAACTAATACAGAAGTGTCTTACACCTTAGGGTTTGCCTATTTCACTTTCATTTAGGGAACTGCTAAAAGTGGCCATGTAGCTCTCAACTCAACCCTTTTTCAGTGGCTTGAAACACTTAGGTCATAGATTTATTAGTCAGAGAGTATTATTTGTGTTTGAACCTAAATTCTTCATGTTCCTTAATGACTCTCCACTCTTGTGTGATATTATTTATATGTTATGATTTAAACGCAGATAGTAACAAAATTTTCCTCTGTATAAACATGCAAACAATCCAGAAAATTGTATTTTTTAGTTGTATTAAGTACAGTTTGGCATTTAGTCGGTCCCTTATCACCACGGCATGGTGAACCTCTGATTGCAAGTGGAGGAGATGGCCTCCTGATATGAAGGGAAACTGTTGAAGTGTTATATGTGCAGCCTCAGACACTTGATACAGGCTTCTCCAGCTTTTGGCAGTTAGGCATGGTGGGCTATCAGCTCCTCACTGTACAGTAACAGCATGTTATAAAATGTTAAAAACTGGTCCTCAGACTTGAAGGAATTCTTTTGAACTGCCTACACAAGGGAACACATATGAGATTTGGCACATGGATTGTAAGGAGTTTCTGTAGAGCAGGTTCAGTGAAAACAGCAACAAGAGAATCAGCAAAGTTTAAATTGTATTTTGTGGAATAGGAGTTGCACTGAACCAGCAGGCAATTATACCACTGTCACATGTTTCAATGACTAAGGATTCAAATTGGTAATTGGATTTATTGACCATTTACAGGCCATAACTACAAATAATTATAACACTCTAAGGATTAATGTAATTGTGACACATAAATAACATCTTCAACATCTGTTTACACTAGTTGTTGCTAGGTATCAGATCTCAAAAGTGGCTTCACCTTTACAATGCCTTCACTGAATTACACATTCCAAATATTACACATGAAGTCTTCTCTTCACAGCCTCATTCTTGCAACTAATGCTTTTCTTTGCAGCCTCCTGTACAGACCTGAACTCACAACTCCTTTCCATGATGGCTTCGGGTCTTTGACTGACGGCTTCTCAGCTATGACTGACTGGAACCTCTTACAATTCTTCGGCATGGACCACATAGAAAAATCTCTCATCTGTTGTCAGAATTATTGTGTAACCTAGCAATCAGTTGTAGCATAGCCCACAGAGAACACAGTTCCCACTGTTGCACGTTCGCGGGAATTTGTTTATTGAGCCGTTGAGTAGAAACGGGTTGCATAACCCTGTTGTTTTATTGTTGGTGCGTCTGTTACTTAGAAGCGGCCGTTTCTCTGGCTCAGCAGTTCTCGCATGAAGTTAATACGGCACAATACATATCTTTAATGGAAAATGGAATGACAATCATCAGGTGGGGGAAAGAGATTTTGTTGATAAGGGGAATAATATCAGCAGTCAAGGGGGGTGTTTTCTTTGTGGCAAGATGTCAAATACAACACTAAAAGTTCACTTGTGTGATGCTGAATTTTGAATGTACATTCCTCAAATGACAATGAAAGAGATAATACAAAGGACAGCTTTTATGAGGAACCTGAGCATGTTAATCAAGAGCTGTATTAAAACAGTTAACCACTGTTTATGTATATAAGTATCATATCAACATTCAAATGCCAATCTGATAATAGGGAATGAGAGTTTATAATGATTAATTAATTTTAATTCGCTAGTGGAGGGTGGAGTCCAGCTGGGTCCACTCGGCACGGTGGCCACTGATTGGCCTACTGTACCTGCCCCAGGTAATTATGATGAAAAATTTGGTGGAATGAAGATTGGCAAGGGAAATCGAAGTAATGGGAGAAAACTCGACCCAGCGCCACTTTGTCCACCACAAATCCCACTCGACCAGACCCGTGATCGAACCCGGGCCGCTGACATGGGAAGCCAGCAACTAACTGCTTGAGCTATGGCGCGGACTTCTAATGACTTAGTAATGATAATGAAGTTAGACACTAAAAAAATCTAATTTTCAAGAGTACACTGTTCCCACATTGTGACATTAAAAATACACTTGGATATCTCCTGAACACAACTGTTCCCATCTTTACCATCAGGATATGACATTCTAGTGTACCTGATGACAAGTCTTTCAGAGGAGCTCACTGATACTGATCATTGCCTGCTGACTGCAAAAGTTGGAGGGATTGTCTGTAAAGCAACAATTCAGGTTATTTGATACGAGATTCAATCTCAAACAGGTAAATAAAGATAAAGGAAAATGTGTGTCAGCAGTTTTGGAGGATGTAGATGATGCTGAAGACATGAGGTAGGGCCTAGGAATGTATTAGAATACCATCAAAATTTTCACACAAAAACAATCTAGCTAAGAGGAGTTAAATAATCATAAGCAGTGGTTTAGTGAAGAAAGTTCAAACGGCAAAATAAAGTGATACAAATTAACGGCGTTTGTTAGAAGATCTGAGTGAAATAAATGGAGTTAATATGATCATTGCCAAATGAGAAGATGGTGGACAATTCAGGAAGAAAAGAGGGAATTTCTAACATTCAAAATCAATATGCTTCAAATGGAACATAATGAGCAAGAACAGCAGACTTGTATAGGGACTCTAACGATTTTGAGAACTATTACAAACCAAGAATTAACTTGGTTATCAATGAAAGGGGTGAACTGAGTGCAGATGCCTATGTATTTTGAATAGATGGGAGAATGATTTCTCTCAGAGAGTGAATATACATACAGCTAGTGATTTTAAGCAGACTTAAATATGTCCAAATGAGCCATTAGTACCTGAGTCTAATCCATCTGATGTTGAAATTATCACTGAAGAGTTGAAAAGATGCAAGTCACTGAGTACCAATCAAATTCTGACAGAAATAATTCAAGGAGGATGTGAAACATTATGTTCTGCTATCCCTAAATTTATTAGTTCAGTTTGATATAACAAAGAATTACCTCTCTTCGGGAAGAATAATAAAATTGATTGTAGTAATTATCCAGGTATATTTCAGCTATCAATTTCATACAGGATTTTATCCAACATCATTCTCTCAAGACTTCTGTAGAGGAGTCGAGGGTCATGATTAGGAATTTCGACATAATAAATCAGCCACTCATATTGAGATACTGGCCACTACCTGGTGGTCGCAAAGGTTATGGAAAGACTGGCAGTGAGTAAACAAACAACGCACAGAGTTCTTATGGAGTGGTTCAATCTAAAGAAATTAAACGAGGTAGAGTGTAAGGTACAGTATCACGTTGAAATCTCAAATAGGTTTGCAGCTTTGAAAAACTTAAGACAGTGAGGTGGACATTAATAAAGCTTGGGAAACTATTAGCGAGAATATCAAAATTTCTGCCAAGGAGAGTCTAGGTTATTATGAATTGAACAGGCATAAGCAATGGTTTGACGAAGGATCTCAGAATTATCAGACCAAAGAAAACAAGCCAAACTGCAGTGGTTGCAGGATCCAGGTGAAATAAATGGGGATAATCTGAACAATTATAAGACATGAAACCATCAGGCATTTCAGGAACAAAAAGAGGGTATATCTGAAAGACAAAATTGATGAGCTTGCAATGAACAATAAGAACAAGAACATTAGAGAACACAGAGAAAATTAAGTGTATATTGCTGCCTCATCATCATGCAGGTAAAATCATAATACAACGATAGAATACAGGTGTTTTGAAAATGTGGCACAGTTCAGTTATTTGGGGCCGACAACAAATCAAAACCTCATTGAGGAAATTAAAAGAAAATTGAAGTCAGATAATGCTTACTAACATTCAGTCCAGAACCTTTTGTTTTCTCTTCTGCTGTCCAAAAACATAAAAATTAAAATATACAAAACTATAATTATGCCTGTGGTTCTGTATGGGCATGAAACTTGGTCTCTGACATTAAGGGAGGAACACAGACTGAGGGTGTTACAATTCTCAACCTATTATCAAAAAAACCTTTCACATTTTCTAACACTTTTAACATACCTTTACAGCATTTCAGAAAATTATAATTTGATATGCAATATACCCTTATATTTGTCGTTCATGCTTTTTTTATGTATTTGCTACTCTATTATAACATAAACTTGAGGCAAGAGTTTTATGTCAGTACATAACACGACACAATGCACCGATAAGGATCCTTATTGGTATTTTTCAATGACTACATATTCCTGTGTACAACTGTCTGATGATGGTTTTATGTGACCGAAACATGTAGCAGTATAAAGACCAGAAATAAAACTGAGTATCTGTTGTGTTGACGGTGACATATACGAGTATATCTGTAACACACAACAGGATGCAGCCAATGAAGGAGTGATCGAAGTTTAGGCACTTACAACATTTATTAGAATCTAATCCTTATTCAGAATTGGGTGATTAAGCACCAGCATTAAATGAACCCTTCACAAAACATTCATTTGGTCCATAGCGACTTATACTTCACCAGCTTGGGACTTGGCAACATCCACCCATCTTCTGAACTTGCAGCACAAAAGAATGAGATTCTCCTAACCATTGGTCAATTTCAAAAGCACACAGGCGTTTGCAAATTGTATATATCTTTCAAACTATCATATGCATGTGACTATATTACAAAATTATGCGGGGAGGTTGCATAACTCATATACAACAATGAAAATGCAAATATTCGCCACGCTGTAAAAGGCGAAGCCAGATGCAGAAAATATAAGCTTAAGCTGGGCGATCAAGCTTGTGACTACGCTGCGATCATAGCGTGATTGATAGAGGTCTTCTATACATTGTGCATACAAGTATCGTATATATAACCGTACGTTATGCATACATGTAAAATTGTAGCTACTGTGTATACACGTGTTTTAAAATGATTGAGACTCTTGACAAAGGACAAACTGCGTATATATGTAATTTTGTTAATATAGTTAACTGTTAATGTGTTAACATGTACAGCTGGCCCTGGCTCTTGATGAATAACAGACCAGTTTGTTCGACAGAGAGGACGGCACACAACAGTGAAACTAACTACCTTGTTGACGACAATAATTTGGTCACTGGCCACAGAATTAGGCTTCACACCAAGCCAAACCGACTTGCTTATGGACAGTCTTAATGTGACACTGACTTGAGCCACGCGCTTTGTGTATTGCCTGCCACATGCTGTGTTCTTTTGCATGGCCTGCTTTTCAACTTTGTAGATGGAGGCAAGATGTTCCTCAGAAAATTCGGTTGTCTTTTAATGACTGAACGGTGTTATATCTCAGAAGACAATTTTTTTATACAAAGTGACTGCAAATTATTATCGGTGTTTCTGTGGCTTGTAATTTCCAAATCTTACGTGAACTGAAAGGTGTGCATGTTAAAGTTGTTTATCATTCTCAATAGTGATTCTATGAATAATAAAACTTTTTGAGTTACAATTTCATATTCCATCAGCAGTTTTATTTTATTCTTTCCAATCTGAAAATTATAGGCCACGGAAATCCCGACAATAATTTAGAATCACCATGTATTTTTGAAAATGTAATTGTAATTTCATTTTTGTGGGTAAGTAATTGTCAAATCTAACGTGGGAGCATAAATAGGACTTAGCGTGCACAGCCTATAATAGTGTGGCGACTTCCAATGCAAACAAGATATCTATCTGCAGTAATGAACAACACAACTTTAACTACAGTACTATAACGTTACAGAATTTTGCATAGTGTCAGTTAAGAAACGCATATTATTTGCAGTACAATTGTTCATTTTAAGATAAAAATTATGGCATCTCTGTTGAAATCTGAAACTCTGAAACACAGAAATTAAATTTCACCTGGTGGAAAATTTGGAGGGCGGGTTGTTGCCACACGAAAAATATACAGCACCAACAGCAGCACCACTGCTAGCACCAGAAACGGGTTCATGATGATAAACGTTCTGTCTCGGCTTCACACGTCAACTGAAGTCGGAGTTTTCCGCACTGGTTTTTAACAGCTGCTGCACTGACCCCTGCGATAGTCTCCATTTTGAAATGGTTAAAGGTCACACAGTTTCTATACATTCTTTGCAAGAAAGCGGATTTGAAAGTGTCTTTGTGAATATTTGATCCACCCACCCATCCATACAATCTGTGGCTCTACAACCCTTTGTCGGACCTTGGCCGCTTTTCAGTTCCTTGACCTTTTACATAGTCAGTAAGACTACTTGGACGGGGGATCAGCCGGTCGCAAGGCCGCTACCTGCACACACAGGACAGCACAAAGACAGAATAAACGCATACAGACTCCATACCTCGAGTGGGATTTGAACCAATGATCCAAGTGTTCGAGGGATCAAAAAAGGTTCATGCCTTAGACTGCGCGGCCACAGTCATGGGTCCTCTGCATTTCATACTAGTCGAATTCAACCACATTCCTTTACGAAAATCTCATCTTAAGGAAGTCTGGTTCATAGCGCAATATAAGTTATTTTTCAACAACATCTGTAAATGTTATCTGAGGTACTTATACTATTCATGCCAACATATTTTTTGCAATTTTCGTGGGACAATTTACGAAACTGAAACAGCTAGGCTGCTAGGATGATAGTTGAAGGTACAATTGGGAAGGACATGGAAAGAATTGGTTGTGGACTACTGGAGATGCTATACCGGAGTTTGCCTAGAGGGACTGGGGAAAATCGTGAAGAACATCAGGATAGTCAGTGTCCTGGCCGAAATTCTAAGCTCAAGAGCACGAGGGTTAAGCGTCACCGCTATGCTAGCCCGCCGGTTTTTACTATGTATTCGATGCGTGTATACAAGGAATCAGTGCATTTGCAACAGTTTTCAATAGGTCAATATTTTACGAGTACTAAATACAAAGATAAATATTTCTCCTGTCCCCTATATTTTTACATGTATAGTCTGATTAGATTAACAGTATACCTGTGTGTACGATAAAGGAATATGTAAAGATAAAAAAGTGTAAAGCTATCCCTGTAACTTGCCGTGGAGACCTGTAGTGTTGTGAGAGGTCGAGGCTGCCAAATTTTTTAGGTAATCGGCTCACAGATGGCGGTGTGGTTTTCAATCTTATGCTCCGGCCGCTCTTTACCCCCAGGAAGATTCTTGGTACTCTTTTCTGTTGGAGGCTGAGTCGACCACAGGGCCATAGTGCAGCTGGAAGAACAAGGTAAATTAAAAAATCCAATGACCTAATCGGGAATAGAATCTACAGCCTTCCGGCATGTTGCATAGTGTCTCAACCAACTGCGCTACGGCGTTCTCTGTTCGTTAAATCAGTTATAAATAATTAAATACTTAAATAAATTCTTGAGTGTTTACTGGGGATAATCACTGTTGATTGCGTTCATATCCCAGTAACATATACCACAACAACCAACCCTCCACAGCCGTAAAGAAATTCTTATGTTACTGACTTCTCTCCATGAAGGAAGAACCAAGGGCCTCTGATTTCGGTGAGGGCCCGATGTTTCGCAAATGTATTTTTCTTTAATGCTATTGGGGCGGGACTAAGTACCTTGTACTGCGGCCACTTCTGGCCTATTGTACCAGCCCCTGATAATTATCAGCTATTTATATATAATATATATTTATATATAATTATCACCTATTATAATAGGTGACGGTGATTGTGGAGCAATTGGTAGAATGAAGATTGGCAGGGGAAACCGAAGTACTCGGAGAAAACCTGCCCCAGTGCCAATTTGTCCACCACAAATCCCACTTGACCAGACCCGGGATCGAACCCGGGCAGCCGCGGTGGGAAGCCAGGGACTAACCGCTTGAGCTATGGCGCGGCCTTTCGCAATTGTAGGTCAACCGTGAAAGTAGCAAAAGAGGCGGCAAGCTAAGTAAACCTTGGGTAAAAAATCGGCCTGATACAGACCAATGAAGGCCTGAAGATCAAAATGAAATTCACGTTGAGACCGCCGGTCACTTAGTCTGTCTTGGTGTCAAGCCTGTTCAGATTTCAGTTACTTTTAGTCTTATCCGGTTTCATCCACATGAGGCGCCCTCTCTGGCGAGAGGACGGGTCTCTGAGTGCCATAGTCAGCAGTAGTAACTGATAGTCAGTATGAACATAACATTTACAGTTTACATGCTATTACGTGTTATAAGACAATGCAGATGTGTGTAAAATATATACAAGGTCTCTATTAGTCAAGGCTGAGGACAGCAGATCATGTCCTATCTTCAGTAGCTTCCGCTACAACGACAGTCTAGTAGCTTGAACGGTCGTATACTTGACCGCCGCCAAGCTTAAGCTTATTTTTTCTCTGTCGGGCTTCGCCTTGTCCAATATTGCGAACATTTGCATTTTCGTGATTTTGTATGACTTCTGTTTGTTGCCTCCATAACACTGTTATATAATCATATAAGTGTGGAAGTTTGAAAGCCATGTGTAATTCGCGAACCGGTGTATACCTTGAAAATTTGCTAATGGTTCAGAGTCTGAAGGACTGTGAGAGACCCACTTGAAAAATCTGTAAACGGACTCACAGAGAACCAATTGGAGAAAATGAAACTATACGCATGCAGAAGTACTAAATGCTTACAGAAGAGAACTGTCAGATAGCTATACAACGAGCCTGCCGGAAGTTTAAAAATAAAATTTTATTATTAAATACGCATTCGTGTCTCGCATTGTAAATCTCTTCATTCGTTCAATAAATTATATCGGCTTATATATAAAATGCTCCAAATAATGTTTCGTAAAATTTTTCGGAAAACTATAACCGTCACGAGCAAATCGCGTATCGGTTTAATTACTTATGTTTGTGTCTTGAAAGTCTCCTGATAACCCTTTGATACCATCCAGCGCAAATACTTCCTTAGTCCATTCGCATTCTAGTACTGTTCATTAAACAAGTTTGTTTACAAAATGTGTCTGTATGCATTAAAAACAATGTCAACATAAATCAATAATTTTTTTTTCATTGAATGCAACCTGTTGTGTCATCCTCTATAACTTCGTCGTTTGGATTTCCGGCTCAACACAACTATCAAAATCTCATTCCCATTTGCCTTGTATAATGAGTTTATTGGTCTTGATGGTACGGCAGTGTGCTACATGTTTCGGCTTATAGAGCCATCATCAGGCAGTACCAAATAACGAATATTTTGTAAACTATTGAACTTGAATTTTATATATGAATTTATATGTTTCACTGTAATAACTTTTAATATAAGTACTTGATTTTCTATTCAGTTTATATATATATATATATACAAGGTGACACAGAAAAACGGGAACTTTTGAGGTGCGTAGTGGCAGCCATGTACAGTTAGCAGCACTACGGAAGTGGGACTGTGAGCTGTAAACAATCGCGCCATTCAGTAATAATGGAGGAGTGGAACGGTAGACAGCGTGCTTTCGCGATAAAAATGTTTTCCGAAACAGACGATAGTTTGGAAGGTGCGCAGAGGGAGTTCCATCGCTTTTTCAAATTAGGGCGTCATGGTCGCGTTCCTTCAAAACACACGATAAAAACTTGGGTTCAAAACTTTGAAGAGACTGGATCTGCTCTGAAAAAGAAACCGACAGGACGACCAAGAAGTGTTCGTACTCAACAGAATATCGAAACTGTACGCGTTTTAGTCTTACAGAGCCCACGGCGTTCAGTTCGTAAGCAAGCAGCTGCGGTCAGAGTGTCCCGAGAGAGTGTTCGCCGAATTCTCCGTTTTGATTTAAATTTTCATCCGTACAAGCTGCAAATTGTGCAACAGCTGAAGGAGAACGATCACCAGTTGCGATTACAATTCTGTCAGCAAATTATGACAAACATAAACGAGGACAATGAATTTCTGGACAAGCTGTGGATGTCAGATGAGGCCCATTTCCATCTTACAACCCTAAAGAAGTTCATGAACGCCCTTTACACGCCAGCAAGGTCACAGTATGGTGTGCAGTTTCGTCACACGGGGTCATCGGACCTTACTTTTTCGAAAATGAAGACCGGATCACAGTGACTGTCACTTCGGATCGGTATGTCGAGATGTTGCAAACTTTTGTTGCACCTTCACTGAACAATTTCCCACAATTTCACGAAACCTGGTTTCAGCAGGATGGTGCGACATCGCACACTGCAAGGCAATCAATTGCAGCTGTGCGAGAATTGTTTGGTAATCGTGTCATCTCAAGATTCGGTGACATTCCTTGGCCCCCAAGATCACCGGATTTATCAGATTGTGATTTTTTCTTGTGGGGCTACCTCAAGAGTCGGGTCTACACGACTCGGCCAAGGACACTGGATGAATTGAAACAAAGAATTGAAGAAGAAATTCGTGGTATCCCAGCTGAGATGTTGCAGCGATCAGTGGGGAACCTGAACAACAGATTAGGAGAATGTATACGTAGACAAGGAAGCCATCTGCAGGACGTAATTTTCAGAAATTGATAATTTGGATTGTTGTTTCTTAAAAGGCAAGTTGTAGTGGTTCAATTACTGTCAATAAAATTTTTTGTTGTTGCATGTATTCTATTTTTATTTGTTTGCCAAAAGTTCCCGTTTTTCTGTGTCACCTTGTATATAGTAGCTGTACCCGGCCACGCTTTGCTGTGGCAGATCGAGTGAATTAAAAAATTCTGTTGGATAATTAACCGCTTCATCTGCTTCCACAACAGTGTCGACGGACTGGTATGTGACTGTCTCGCATTGAATGTTAGACTGAATGGTATTGTTAAGTTTGTAGACGTCTTTGTTCTTGGCCGCAAGAATAGCTCGTTCACTCAGCCAATCGTGATTCTTATAATTGGTTTGAATATTGGGAAATACTTTTTCAACCAATTCTTCTTTTGACGTCACACAATTGCATTAGTTACGAGGCAACGAAATTCGTCCTGAAGTCAGATCAACCGGCACCTTTCCGTTCCCAATTTCCAGCAGTTGATGTGAGAATATCTCAGCTGATCGGTCGTTTTGCAACTGGACACGCATATTTGTAGTTAATTTTAACGTCTTTACGTGTCGCCACAAAGTAGAGTATTTCAGGCAATCATTTATTTCGTCCGCTGGTGTCGATCGAGGAATTATAGGTAATGCTTGCCTGAAATCTCCTGCAAGCAATATTAATGCGTTCCCAAATGGTCTGATGTTTCCATGCAAATCTTGCAATGATCGATGATGAGCCTCGAGTGATTTTTTTGTGCGCCATTGTGCATTCATCCCTAACAATAAGTTTGCATTTCTGCAATACCTTTCCCATGCCTGATGCTGTGGAAATGTTGCACGTGGGAGTTTCAATGAATTGCATGTTCAATGGCAATTTCAAAGCGGAATGAGCAGTTCTTCCACCCGGTAGCAATGTCGCAGCTATTCCGGACGACGCAAGAGCTAAGGGTATGTCATTTTGGGATCGAATTGCTGCCAGAATCAATCTAATTAGGAACGTTTTACCAGGTCCTCCTGGCGCATCTAAGAAGAAGAATTCTGCAACCCCGTTATTGACAGTTTGCATTATTTGATCGTAAATGCCTTTTTGCTCAAGCGTTAGCCTAGGAATATTTGATTGCACATACGACAAAAGATCACCCGTGTTGTAATTTTGTTCACGACGCAATTCTACATTGAACGAAGCAGCAGCAGATCGATTCGGTGATGGCATTCCCAATTGATTGAGAACTTTGTTCGCGATTTCTAAGCACAAATCTTCAATCATTATCAACGCTTCGTTGCAGATTTCTGCTGTCAAATCCATGTTCATATTGGAATTTTCCTTGCGTATTCGACGGAAAATATCTTCAGCCATGTGCGATTTATAGTTCTCTCATAACTCTGTTGGAGATGAAGGAGAGCAGGCGGTCAAAATGACTGCAAACAATGCACGAATTTGATGTGGATGTGACGTGTTGCACGCGTCAGTAATGCATGTATCGTGTTTGGGTATGTCACGCTACAAATAACTTTACACCGTATTAATTATAGCGAATCTTTATTGTAATTCACTTGCACACTTTACAATTATCGCCACTTGCAGTATTAGAGTTACTGGTTACACAATCTCTCGGCCAATACTTCTGTATCTCTTGGCGTCTAGGTTCCAATCTTCTTCGGCGGCAGCTATTGAGAGAGACTGACTGGGCGAATGAATTCAACCCCCTTTTAGACCCTCGGCCGCTGCTATGCAAACGAGCCTTTGTCATAACCGCGCAAACGCTGCTTTGTTGATTCCGATATTCCTACGCAACGACCCATTGTTATTGCGTTGTCTCTGTGGGAACGCTCCGTGTATTCGTCGTAACCGTGGAGATTCGATACAGTATCGCTATTGTTACTTCCTATGCAACGGTCTGTTCTAGCGTTTTCATAGGCGTG